>NC_042983.1:5995898-6215898 GCF_901001165.1 Salmo trutta | reverse complement strand
TGTGTGTGTGTGTGTGTGTGTGTGTGTGTGTGTGTGTGTGCGGGCAGGTGTGTGTGTGAGAGAGAAGGGTCGTTTCACTAATTCGGTTCCTTTTGAGAAGTGTAACTTGGTCCCAAAGAATCTTTTGATTTCACCTAACTTTATCGTTCTGTCATGTTCAACTTCATTCAAACACAAGTTTTGCCATCTCAAGGTTAAAGACGCACTATGCAGAAATCGCTCCGCCGCCATTTCCTGGTTGCTAGAATTCTAATAGTTTGTCTTTTCAGTTTATGTGACAAAACAAGCAAGTGTAGTGTAGAGAATCATCGTACCGTCTAAACCGCTGTGAAATGTATTTTCCATATCCCAAAATATTGTATTTTCAGCTGTACAAAGCTTGTCTACAAAACCGAAAGTAAAAGATGCAAAAACAAAACTTAAGAACGGGAAGTATAGAAATAGTGCACATGGAACAGATTTACCGCTTTTTAGACTTGCTTTCAATGAGAATGACAGATCTATAAATTTGTCAGCTCGCCCAAAAAGTTACATATTGCAACTTTAAATACAAAAATTATATAATAAGTGCCTATTAATTGCCAAAGGAAGATGGGTTGACAATTTTAGCTTAAATCAGCCTTAAATCCCCTTGTGACAGGGGGAATGGAAGCTTGTTGTGTGCAACAGGGAGTGGCAATTGAATGCAAACTTCATAATAAAAGAAATAAATTGTTTAAACATTTCTAGCCTGTCTATCTATGGGTTAAATCGTTGACGTGTTATGCTTGATCCGCTCAGTTTCCCAAAACACCAGAAAATGGCCAAAAAAAAGAGTATGATTTGACTATTAGATGTTTCTTTTGTAAATAATAAAGGAATGGTTTTACCATATTAACCCTTTACACTCTTGGGAATTGGCCTATACGGATAGGGCTGAATTGAAATGTTTCCTACTGAAGAAATATGAAAAGCATATGCATAACCATGGTAGCAACTGAAAGGGAACATTTTGGAGATAATGGGAAAAGGATTAGACTTAAGTTGAGAACACAACAGTTCACCTGACACAAGACTGAGTCGAAACGTTACACTGTTGATTTTATGTGCATTTTACATTACTCTACTTTCTGATACATTCAACAATATGATAAGACTGATCCTTGGAAATGTGGAGTAGGTGCAACATAAGACAAATAAATGACAAGGGTTTGAGTGAGAGGACTAACTGGTGTCTCCAAGTGGACACACTCCTCTCCAAAGTGTGCACAGTTCCTAAGCAATTTCAATGCCCTTTTATGACTCTTCAACTATAAGGTACTTTTTTGAGCTCTCCTAGCTGTGCCGCTGAGGAACTAGAGTTTCGTTTGGAACACGGCCCTGCATCCCCGCCATCACACAATTACTGTTGTTGTTTACGCGATCCCAAGAACATTTATCCATTATAAATCGCAATCTGGGTCAGGTGGGCGTGATTTGAATGCTTGTTCTATTGGCACCGTGACTAGCTCAGTTATAAAATAGGATCTTACAGTGTTATTTCACAGGGCAATTCAGATAAACAGATCATCGTTTTGGGGTGCGTGTGCCGTGGCTAATTTTCTTCACAATAAACAAACATAGGGTCATTCTGTTCAGAACAATCCAGGGATTGACGACATGTCACCTTGTAACTGCACATGGAACATAGAGATCCTAAACACTGACACTGCGTTTGACAAGTTTCATGATTTGGAAATGTAAAGTGCACATTTGGACTCATGGGTGTTTGGCTTGGTTGTATGGCGTCAAAGTGGTATTTATTATAATCCTCAACATCTTGAGTTATCTTAATTTACAGCATTTCCCTAAACTCAGACAACAAAAATGTTGCTAAAGTTGCCCAATTACAGGGAGGGATGGGGGCAGCTTCTTCTCGCGTGCGGTGCTCAAGTTTATAACGGCTGTCAGTCAAAACCCGTACAGTAGTGTGAAGCGCAGAGCCAGAGCTCTGACGTCATGTATAGCATGTTACTGTGCAGCCACTACGTTCCAATTTAGGCGCGTATCAGTGCCCAAATCTGCCGTTTTCAACCCGTCTACGAGTAAGAGTGTAAAGGGCTACAGCAAGAGTTCAGTTCAGGGTCGACCTTAAAACGAGGGACAGACGTAAATGAATCAGCAATCGCATTTAATAAATCATAATCTTCAGAAATGACTGCCAAAGCAACAAAATAACTGGGGCTTTACAATGATGGTGAAGTTTTGAGGTTAAGTGGGTTCACATCTTCCTAGAGGTCACAGAGGGTGCACTGAGGGACATGTTAAAATGCTGCATTTTGGCACTTTGCAAGTCTTTATTCATATAAAAAATGAAATAATAACAATATTCTCCATGTGGTCTGTATTAAAGGGCACTTCATTTAATATTTTTTTATTCAATATTGGTGCACAATTTCTACTTAAAATATCAAAAGGCACTCTTTTTGTGGAACGACCCAGAGAGAGTTTGTACGAGTAGTAGTCTGTAGGTAAACCGCTTTAACTCCCACTGAGATGAGACAGAGAAGTGAAGAGGCTACAAAACTATCTGGTCATTTTTAGCAATGGTTAGAGACTGACAATGTCAAAGAGAGCGAGAGATTATCTTCCTGCTCTCCCTTTCTTCTCTCTACCACTCTCCTTCTCTGTCACTTAATTCCTCTTTTACCAGCTTTTACAGCCCACCTCTAACCCCCCCCTCCTCTCTTTCTCTGTTGCTCTCTCTCTCTCACTCACACTCTGTCCCCTCTTTAACTTCTCTCTCCCTCCTCCTCCCAGGGGTCTTAAAATCTACCCGTTATCTCCATCTCTCCTGCTTGTCTCCAGTGGCCCAGGGGACTTCCCCAGCCCGGAGCCCCAGACAGAGAGCCCAGGGCTGGGGTGGAAGGTGCTGGGGAAGCGCTGGGATGGATGTACACTCTGGCGGCCTAAACCCAGAGGTTCAGAACAAAGAGAGAGATGACGGGTGGAGAGAGAGAGAGAGAGAGCTTTCACAACCGTACAGTTAAAACCCTACAGAAACTGGTGTCACAATTACCCAGAAGACACTGCAGCCTTTCAGGGCACTAGTTGATTTGGTATGTTTGTCAAAAAAAAATGGTGTGACTGTTTGGACTTGGGCCCAAGTTCAGTGTATCCAACACCTCTCTCTCTGATATCCTGAGCAGTATTATGTATGCTAATTGTATTTTGTTTAGTACGCTACATCAATCAAAACTAATTATCTCTGTCCCTTTCTCTCTAGTCCAATCAGACAGGACAACAGTGTTTGGCGAGAGAGACGGGAATGCTTCATAAGCAGGCCACAAAGACATTCTTTTCGTTCTACGAGGATATTTGAATTACATCAACTAGCTACTCGTTGCCACCGTGGTGATATTTACCAGAAATACCAATGTCTGCGCTCAGTGAATCTTCATCCGCTTCATAAGACATCTTTGGTTTTGGGAATATTAGGCTATTTCTGTTCCAGAATGAGAGTCTCTGTCTACAGAAAGTAAGAAGGAAAAGTCAAAACATATAGAGCTTGATAAACAGCTTTGTTACCACAAGGGATATTCGGCTGTCCCTATAGGAGAACCCTTTTTGGTTCCAGGTCGAACCATTTTTGGTTCCAAGTAGAACTCTTTTTGTGTTCCATGTAGAACCCTCTGGGGAAAGGGTTCTACATGGAACCAAAATGGGTTCTTCAAATTAAAATCAAATGTGTTTATAAAGCCCTTCTTACATCAGCTGATGTCACAAAGTGCTGTACTGAAACCCAGCCTAAATCCCCTTCTTCAAAGGGTTTCTCCTATGGTGACAGCTGAATAATTATTTTCAGGTACTAGATAGCACCTTTGTTTTTAAGAGTGCAGTATTTCTTGGGTGAGGAGGAAAACATAACCAATAATCAACATTTTCGTCTCTTCTGCAACCTGGTGTACTAGAGTAACTTGAAAGTCAGTGCACTCACCCACACGCACACATGCACTACACACACAAACACTTCTTGACAACAGGAACTCTTTTTAGCAGTAGTGTGTGACCCCCAGGTTCTTGCCAAGTGGCTGGGACTGGGGCCCTTTGGCTTGTGTGGTTTGTTAATGGACTCTTAGCCAGTCCATCTGTATTGTGTGGGAGAACAATCCAGTGAATGCAGCAAATTAATTTGGACACAGAATGGCTGCCACTTCACAGAGAGCCCCCTTGCTAAGGTGCAACTGGAGAACCAGAGAGGTCAGTCACACACAAAATGGAGGACTGACAGAAGTACATGGGGAAACACTCGGGTCTAACCCTTAGTTGAATGGGGAGGACATGGTTGACATTTTTTCCTTTGCTCCCCCTCTCTCTTTCACTCTTGTTGAACCCCCAGATGAGATGGACAATGCTGTCGCTTTTTGTCTTGTTCCCCCACTCTTTTTCTCTCTTGCTGGCATTCTTTCAGCGATGGCAGCGATGGTGTGTGTGAGTATGTGAGTGTGTGTTTGAGAGAGAGAGAGAGTGAGGAAGAGTCTCTAGCTGAGCTGTGAGTTCAGAGGTCAGCTCGTAGAGCCATGCTGGAGAGTCTGCCCTGAGATTCCCACTCAAGGAGGGAGAGATGGAGATGGAGGAGGGATATGATGGAGGGTGAGGGACAAGCAGGGGAGGTGATAGCGGGGGAAAAAAAGAGGGGAGGTTGTAGAAGAGGTGAAAGGAGTCCAGGGTGTCGAGAGGAGTGATTCAAAGAGAAAGAAGTGAGGCAACAGTCTGAACGGTAGAGTCGTGGAGTGGTACATGGCACGCAGGGTTCTGATCAGTGTGCGTCCGCAGCACAGGGCTGAATGTGGGGCAGAAATGGACCATTGTTCCTTTCTATGTCCCTGCGGAGTGGCGTGATGGGGTGTGCAGAGGACAGGCGAGGGGTGATCCTCTGTGACCCCAGGGGACCCACAGACACCCGCCACAACCAGGGCTTTTGTCCAAGGACCCCTTTCTCTGACCTCTATGTTAGTCCCCTATGACCTCTATGTTAGTCCCCTATAAGTCCCCTATAGTGCCATCCACTGAAATGGGACGAGATCAGAGTTATGGGTAGCAGCTGACCTCGTGTACAGGATATCAATATGAGACACACAATCAATATGCTAATAGATAGTGTCAATAATCATCATTTATTTCCCAATGAAGTAAAGATGGAGACATATATTCACGATACTCTGTGGCCCATGAATAATGTTACTGTCAGTATCATGCGCAAACCGACTCAAAAAACCATGTCAAACGATGTATTTATATACACTGAACAAAAATATGAACGCGTCATGCAACAATTTTCGAAGATTTTGCTTAGTTACAGTTCATATAAGGAAATCAGTCAATTGAAATGAATTGATTAAGCCTTTAATCTATGGATTTCACATGAATACAGATCTGTTGGTCACAGATACCTTAAAAAAAGGTAGGGGCCTGGATCAGAAAACCAGTGTGACCACCATTTGCCTCATGCAGCATGACACATCTCCTTCGCATCGAGTTGATCAGACTGGTTGATTGTGGCCCGTACATCTGGCGACCGTGTCAGCGTGATGCGCCCGGCATGTAACGGGAGTCGCTAGAGCGCGATTGGACAAGGACATCCCGGCCGGCCAAATCCTCCCCTAACCCGGACGACGCCGGGCCAATTGTGCATCGCCTCGTGGGTCTCCCGGTCGCGGCCGGCTGCGACACAGCCCGGTATTGAACCAGGATCTGTAGTAACGCAGCTAGCACTGCGATGCAGTGCCTTAGACCGCTGCGCCACTTGGGATGCCCATTTCTGGGATCTTTTATTTCAACTCATGAAACATGGGACCAACACTTTACATGTTGCGTTTTATATTTTTGTTCAGTGTACATAGAAGTCTGCATTGCCTTGTTAAAAAGCAGCAGAGAGGTAATGTAATCTGAAGGTATAGGGTTATAAAATCTTGAGCTCTACGGGCTTTGGAGTGTTAAACTACTAGCTGGATTAGGTTTCTCTCTTAACACCTGGGTTTACTACCTGACACTGGGGATTGGGTGGTTAGGACTATGGGACGATGTTAGTATGTCTGTGTTCGAGTCAACAAATAAAACAAGAAATAGGAGAAGTCGAGAGTTGTTATGCCCGTTGAGCTGTGGTCCCTGGAGAGGGGGAGAGAGAGAGCGAGAAATAGAAAGGAGGGGGGTGGGTAGAAAAGTAGAGGATAGTGAAGGAGAGGGAGGAAGAGGGACTGGTGGAGAAAGTAGAGGAGAGAGAAAAGAAGAGAGAGGTAGAGCGGTAGAAAGGAGGAGTACATGGAACATGTGGACGGAGGCGAGGTAAATGATAGAGTACAGTTAAATGAGGGTATGTAATTTGGGTGTTTGGTAATTACACTGGTTTAACAGAAAGTTGTCCATCCCTATCCTGTGTGTGTGTGTGTATGTATGTATGTATGTATGTATGTGTGTGTGTGTGTGTGTGTGCGTGTGTGCGTGTGTCTCAGTGTAGATCCATCCAGTCCTCCACTGCTGCTTACAGCTCATGTTTTCCACATTTAGCTCAAGTGTGTGTGTGTGTGTGTGTGTGTGTGTGTGTGTGTGTGCGCGTGCGCGCTCAACACTCCTCAGTTGAATATCCCAGCACTTGGGCATCTCACATCATTCATCACTCCTGCTGTTAAAGTTTTTTACTATATATCCTGTCCACTCCCTTCAATTGGCAGGCTGGAAATACAGAGGAAAATTCTAATATATGTTTTTAATCCGTGCATACGTCCATGAAATACGTTTATATTGGTGGATTATGAGCCAAGGAGTTGACGGGTACTGCATGATCTAGTGGTGATGTATTTTACCCCCAAAAACATGGCTCCGTGTGTGTGTGTGTGTGTGTGTGTGTGTGTGTGTGTGTGTGTGTGTGTGTGTGCGTGCGTGCGTGCGTGCGTGCGTGCGTGCGTGCGTGCGTGCGTGCGCGCGCGCGCGTATAAAATTGAACACGAGAGTGAGTGGAAATATGTGTATGTATTCATATGTGATAGTTAGGTCCGGGGTGAGATGGACAGTTTTAAAAGGAAACGTTACTTTTTCCTATAACATCAAAAAATGGAGAGATAAATCAAAAGGTTTTATATTCCCATGCTGAGTTGATAGCATCCACGTTAGCGAGGCAGGAAACCGGCAATAAAACCCAACACATGGAAATAGTCAGGCCCGTATGATGTCACAGTAGTATATACACTCCAATGTATATAAATGTTTTACTTATTGACTTCTCAAGGTTTTCTTATCGCCACACCAAAGTGGGCAGTTGACGAAAGGACCAAGAGAGAGTACAAGGTTGCCGCTTCAGATCTCAGCCTCGTATGTGGATGTCTGGGGGTGTTATAATTTCAAACCTCACATTTCTTCCATGAAAGGAAAACGCACACGTCCTGCTTTTCTTGGAGTGTGTGTCTCTCTTCTGCCGTGTATAGTGTGGTGGGACAGGATTTTCAAGTTATATGTACACACACACACTTTGATATGCCTGTAGTGCATATTGTGTTCAACAATATATTGCAAAATATATTTTCAATATTCCTGTCTATCATTTTTTCTGAAGTTATTGAATGAAAAACAAGTTATTGAAATAAAAAAAACGACTCATATTACAGAGCAAGTGATAAAGCTTCTTATGGCACCAATATTTGCTTTGTAGCACCTACAGATGAACCACTATGGAGTCTGGAAGGAGAACTGGGTAAGGCCAAAATGGCATGAATATGCCAACGTTAATAAATGATTCCTCAAATATGCTTTTAGATACGAATGTCAAATACATGCCAACAATCCTTCCTCCAAATGTAGAACATTCTACGGGTTACATTTCATGAAAATCCCCCAAATCATGGTATTTTTGTGTCTGGGTTTCATGAGGAATCACTCACACTCAAACACTCACACACACGCACACGCACAAGCACAGATTGCAACAACTGCTCCCATTTGATCATTTATTTATTCACTCGTAGCTATTCCATTAGGTTCTGGATTTGGTTTGAGGTAGGTCATTACAGTATGTCCTGCATTTAGCTGTACAAATATATGTACATTATTACAGCTTCTATCCTCACCACATGTATCAGTGTGGAGTGTGAGGCCTTGTTGTTTTGGACATTTATTTCCATTAGTCTTCTGACAGACTATGAAACATCATTTCCATACGCTCAAACTCTCACGTTAACACTAGGGGAAATGGATACAGCTGCATGTTGGCAAACCAGGAGTTTGGATATAGAGATGCCTGCTCCAGAGGATTGTGTGTGTGTGTGTGTGTGCGTGTGTGTTACAGCGTGCAGCTGCGTTAAGGTAGTGTTTAGATATGAATTCTCTCGCTGACGGCAGTGTCGTTCTGATTACACACCGTTCTGTTTGCTTGGCTTGGCTCTAGGAGACGTTGTCAAACACGGCTACATAACCCTTCCCTCTGCCACGGTGTAAATACCAGTTTAAAATGGACATATCCAGTGTCTGCCTCTCTTACCAGGAACACTCTCGCACATTTCCTGTTTGGTTTTCAGAACTCATCCTCTTAATCAAGCACTAACCATTTTCCATGGAGAGAGAGAGAGAGAGAGCGAGAGAGAGAGCGAGAGAAAGAGAGAGAGAGCGAAAGAGAGAGGGAGAGAGAGAGAGCGCGCGAAATCACGATTTCGCAGGTGTTAGCATCTATCGAATTTCAAAAGGGGGAGGGGACATTTGACCCACAGACTTGCCCGTAACTTGCGAAGAGAGAGAGAGAGAGAGTGGAGCTCTTCGTTCCGGTTCCGCTCCTCGTTCTATCCCTTCCTCATGGACCCAGAACTTAATCGAGCATCTGACCAATTACGCAAGACTTTAGTTAACCGAGATTAAGATGAGCATACTGTGAAATATCTGTTGTCAGTGGTTCTGCTTCACGTTGAGAGGTCACTTATCGAGGGAACCGAAGAGCTGTCAAGGGCGAAACGCAGAAAGAGCTTATTTCCTTTGTCTTATTTTCCCTACACGTCTCTCCCTTGCCTCTTTCCAAACGATTGTATTCATTCTCACCTAGCGTCAGGGGCCTTGGCTGTGCTCTCTTCCAGGCTCTGTGAAAAACAGAGAGGGAGAATGAATGGGAGGTTAACGCTGCTTTCTGTATCCCTGTGATAAGTGGCTCCAGAGTGGCGTGGAAATATATTAACCCCGTAATGTCGGGCAGAGTGACAGGCGGGGGGGGGGGGGGGGGGGGGGGGGGGGGGGCGGGGGGGGGGAGAGAGACTCAATGCATCACCGGGCTTGATGACGGAAGGGCGTAAGAAATATGGAGGTATGTTTTAGGGAGGACCGCTTTATGCGTGTGGCGGTAGATCGTTCTCTTGAAGGAGATACTCACCGAATCTGTGGATTTGGAAGATGAGATCAGCCCAGGAGTCATGTTTCATATAAATGATACGAGGGTAAGATTGTTCTAACAGAAAGATATGGTGGTTGGAGGGTGCATGTGCGTGTGTGTGTGTGTGTGTGTGTGTGTGTGTGTGTGTGTGTGTGTGTGTGACCTTAGCTGGAGTAATGGGATTTGGAGAACACACACACACACACACTGTAGGTGCTGTTTGTTCAGTGAGGGGTCTGTGAGTGTGTGAACCTTGGTCCTGTATGAGAGCAGTGTAATGTTAGTGTGCACTGAAGAGGGAGAGAAGTTGGGGGATAAAGAGAGAGAGAGAGAGGGGGGTTTATTGTTTCTTTAACTTTTTGTTTATTATCTATTTAACTTGGTTTGGCAATGTTAACATGTGTTTCCCATGCCAATAAAGCCCCTTGAATTGAATTGAGAGGAGAATGGGTCGGCTACAGAAAGAGGTCTGCCGCTGAGAAAGGTAGAATCTACCATGTTGTCCTCTTTCTCTCACTTTTTTTCACTGCTCTCCCTCTACCCCCCTCTTTCTCTTTCTTTCTCCCTTCTGTTCTTCATTTTCTACCAATCTCCCTTTTTCTCCTACCCGGTTATACCTACCGACCCACCAGTAAACAAATCATTTTCCTCGTGCCACCTCATTGAGGTTCATGCTAATTCTGCACCGTTTTGATTTAGTTTGGTATTCACTCGAAAGTTGGTGTTCTCAACTCCTACAGGGGAGTTGGTTGGACACTATCTGTTGTGCTTTACCTTTCACATAAAAAAAAAAAACGTTCTCTGGACATCACCCGTTCTTACTGTAACTCGTGGCCTTGGTCGGTATTGTGTGTGCCGTTAGTCCCACGGGGAAGTGCTTTGTCTCTCTGGCGTGTACCTCCGCCATGGCAGCACGCTGATGATGTCATAAAGCCGCTGCAGCCTCGCTCGATCACCCGTGACGTTTTCACGGCTGACGAGTCGCTGAATGGGCCTCGCATCGTCTCACTACCCTGGGAGTATTAATAATTCACTCCCCCCCATTACGTGTACCACATCACACACACACACACACGCACACACAGATTGTTGTCTTATCTGGTGTAGTACCTTCTCCGGCAGACAGACAGACACTTTAGTCTGGATTTGTGATGAGAACCACATTGTGTGGAGGAAAGAGAGAGCTCCCTAAGAGGCCATGAAGTCTTGATCCAGGTTGTGTTTGTGATTAAGGAGGTGTGTGTACCATCTGGATCAGGAGCTAAAGAGGCCAGACACTCTTATCTCATCACATCTGATCCTATCTATGGTGACTTCACTCCTCACACTTACCTCTGGCCTCTAGGCTCTGTTACAGTCTCTGTTACAGTCTCTGTTACAGTCTCTGTTACAGTCTCTGTGACAGGGTGTGTGTACGTGCGAGCGCATGGAAGCATGCATGCGAACTTGTGTGTGTGTGTGTGTTTGTGCGTGTATGACGCAATCCCAGAATGAAACATCATCGTCTGAGACCTTGTGGATAATCCTTGGAGTCTGTAGTTCAGCTGAGACGGATATACTGCTTGTTATCCCTCTCTTCTTTCCTCTTTCGAGGGAGAGAACGACAGATCTCATCAGTTGTCCCTCTGCCTGTGTCTCTACACACTCTCTTTGTCAGTGGTAGTGGTTGCTCAATGCGGTTGCCCCGGCGACTCAAAAGAGCGCATGTTGAGTAACCATAGAACTGCGGCCATGTGTTTGTATGGAGGTATTTGGAGATTGCAGTGGTTGCTTTCCGTTATCTCTCAATAAGTAACTTTCTATGAAGTCATAGGAAGGAGAACTGGGGTAGAAGGAATCCCATTCTACAGTACTTCCTGGTCACCAGAACAACTCCATCTCTCTTCCCTCTTCCTGTCACATTCCCGGGTGACCGCCGGTGTTCAGTCAGAAATAACGGGAGCAGACGTGTCTCACACCCTTCATCTGCCCTTATGGCTCCCTGGGCTTCTCTTCTTCTGGGGTGCTTTATTTCAGACCCCCGATGAGGGACAGTTGTGTGTGTGCCCTGTCTTGTCCCGACCCCGGAGGAGGACAGTTTGGGGTGGTGGCGGGGGACTTCCCTCATCACCGTGGTGATAACCGCTAAGTGTGTCCCTGGCGATGTCTGATATATGATCCCATCAGCCACCACGGTAACCGTCAGCAGAGCGATGCAGATGAGCTAACATGATGAAAAACGACAGGCGCGAAGGAGGAGAGAAAGGGGGAGAGAGAGGGATGTGATCAATAGAAGAGAGAGTGGTGCACATTTGGGTAATGGATGAAGGATCATAAGTGGACAGGATCAGAGGCAACTTCATTATCCAATACATCCTGCTTTCCTCAGTGTGTGTGTGTGCTTTTGTTTCGTTATCCAATCCATCTTGCTCTTCTTTCACTAAAGCCCATGTTAAGTGAATTAGAATAGGAAGGGGGAAACATGGTGAGTATCTGAGCCAACCTGAGGGACAGAGTAAAGACAGAGATGCACTACATTGCCAAAAGAATGTGGACATGTGGTCGTCGAACATCTCATTCCAAAATCATGGGCATTAATATGGATTTGGTTCCCCCTTTGCTGCTATAACAGCCTCCACTCTTCTGGGAAGGCTTTCCACTAGATGTTGGAACATTGCTGCGGGGACATGCATCCATTCAGCCACAAGAGCATTAGTGAGGTCGGGCACTGATGTTGGGCAATTAGGCCTGGCTCGCAGTTAACATTCCAATTCATCCCAAAGGTGTTCGAAGGGGTTGAGGTCAGGGCTCTGTGCAGGCCAGTCAAGTTCTTCCACACAGATCTTAACAAACCATTTATGTTGAAACAGGAACGGGCCTTCCCCAAACTTTTGTCACAAAGTTGGAAGCACAGAATTGTCTAGAATGTCATTGTATGCTGTAGCGCTAAGACTTCCCAAACCATGAAAAACAGCCCCAGACCATTATTCCTCCTCCACCAAACTTTACAGTGGCACTAAGCTTTGGGGCAGGTAGCGTTCTCCTGGCATCCACCAAACCCAGATTTGTCCGTTGGACTGCCAGATGGTGAAGCGTGATTCATCACTCCAGAGAACGCATTTCAACTGCTCCAGAGTCCAATGGTGGCGAGCTCAAGCCGACGCTTGGCATTGTGCATGGTCATCTTAGGCTTGTTTGCAGCTGCTCGGCCATGGAAAGACGTTTCATGAAGCTTCCGACAAACAGTTCTTGTGCTGATGTTGCTTCCAGAGGCAGTTTGGTACTCGGTAGTGAGTGTTATAAACCAGGACTTACGCACTACACCCTTCAGCAGTCGGCGGTCCCGTTCTGTGAGCTTGTGTGGCCTACCTACTACCCAAAGCCGAATCCACTAATTTGAAGGGATGTCTACATACTTTTGTCCATGTAGTGTACATAGTCTTTATCGAACTCGTATGGTACGATAATACACTTGATCTGGGCTTGGTGCATCTAATGCTTCAACCTCCCTGAATGTTAAATGGGCAATCTGGGAATGGTACATCAATTTTTAGACTTTTAAATTAATAAAATACAGCCATTGATTTTTGAATCCCAGGTTGTCCATAAAGATAATATACTTGATGTGTGTCTGTCTTGATTGACTGTTGGAATCCCTTGTATCCCTCTAGCACACAGACATGCACTGGGCCGAAGTTAAGGGTAACATGCAATGAGTTGAGGAATGACAAAACAGCTAGAGGTTTGCTTTTCTAATAAGAATAAACAAATAACTTACTGATCTATCTATTTTCTCTTTCTTTCTTTCTTTCTTTCTTTCTTTCTTTCTTTCTTTCTTTCTTTCTTTCTTTCTTTCTCTCTCTCTCTCTCTCTCTCTCTCTCTTTCTCTCTTTCTCTCTTTCTCTCTTTCTCTCTTTCTCTCTCTCTTTCTCTGTGTCTCTCTTTCTCTCTTTCTCTGTGTCACTCTCTCTCGTTCTCTCTCTCAGTAATAATTTTGTGGGAAGGGAACAGGTGTTTTCAGCCTTTGATATTCTCCTGAATCATTCACACATGCTTGAACTTGAACACACACACACACACACACACACACACAGAGGCTTCCTTAGAGGTATCTTCTGTTGAATTACACGTTCGAAACCACAACCTCTCATTTTCTTCTTCTTTGTTTTCCTCTCTGATGGCTCATTTAGGTGTGCCAGAGTGTTTGCATTATCCTTAAAGATCCGGGTTACACAGTCAAATCACCTCCCCAGACCTGTTTTCTGTTGACAATTATCTGATGCTCCCTGTTCTGCAATGCTTTGAAGTGGAACTACTTGCATAGTGGACCGACAGGTGTTAGTCTCTCTCTCTTTCTCTCTCGCTCTCGCTCTCGCTCTCGCTGTCGCTCTTGCTCTCGCTCTCGCTCTTGCTCTCGCTCTCTCTTTCCTTCTGCTTTATGCCCATGAGCTGAAAATCTGCTAAATAGATGAGGTCATCAAAAGCTGCCAGCACTGTGATCGTATGGCAACTTCCAGCAGCCTTTTGTGTGTGACTGCTATAGATTTTCATTGTGAGCTGCACTGCCTTGGAAATGAACAGCAGTTGTACACTTTGTGGTCTGCTACAGAACATAAGAAGGGTTTCCTCTGATACTCAACGGTCCCAAACCAGAGCTGTCACCCCCTAATAACATCTATCTCCTCTGTCTCCTCCTTTTCTCATCGGTAGTCTACGCACGAGAGCCTCTTCAATGACATTTGAATATCCTTGTGTGTGTTGTGCACAGTGTATTCTATCTGTAGTCTGGCTGTGCTCGCATCGCGCACGCACGCACGCACACACACACACACACTCTATCGGCTCAGCAATCTCCCATCCAGTCCACATGGAATGCTGTTAATGATTTTCAGACTCTCTCCCTTCCCTTCCCAGACTGCGCTGAACACACACTAGAGGCAGTATGCTAATGTGTAGAACACACACATAGTGTTGACATGAAAGCTAACGCTGTGTGAGGACACACACATATTGTTTTAATATGTAAAACACACACATTCCTGTATCTGTGTGTGTGTTTGCTTTCCCAGTGTGTGTGTGTGTGTGTGTGTTTGCAATCCCTGTGTGTGTGTGTGTGTGTGTGTGTGTGTGTGTGTGTGTGTGTGTGTGTGTGTGTGTGTTAGGACCTGTACTAAACTCGAGAAACAGTAAAAAGAGGAGCGTTGTTTCACTCCCCACCTCTAACCTGTCAAACATCACTAACCATGTCCAGAATGTTTATTTTGACAACCACTTGTGAAGAATTCTAGCACTGTGCGTTTGTTCCCACCCAGGTGTGTGTGTGTGTGCGTTTGTGCTAGTCAAAATGCCCATGCCGTTATTCAGAGAAAGTTGTTTTGCCGATGACTCCCAACATGACAACAGGAAAGCCCCGAGTAAAACTCTTTCTGCTTATATCCTGCTGCCCCAGGCAGAGGGCCGGCAGAGACATGATAAAAACAGTAGACAATATGCCTTTACCCCTCCTTCCATTAGAGTTTAGATGATAGATATATATGTTTTTACTAGGCAAGTAGGTTAAGAACAAATTCTTATTTACAATGACAGCCTACTGGGGAACAGTGGGTTAACTGCCTTGTTCAGGGGCAGAAAGACAGATTTTTACCTTGTCCGCTCAGGGATTCGATCCAGCAACATTTCGGTTACTGGCCCAGTGCTCTAACCACTAGGCTACCTGCCGCCCCAACCACTAGGCTTCCTGCCACCCTATAGGCATGGTGTGGTGATGGGAGACTACAAATAGTGTTTATTATATGTTTTTAATGCACCTCATCTCCCATAGGTCTTCCAAACAGCCTCCAGACACTAAGTCATCCAGCAGCCACCAAACAAACAGATGGACCCGGCTAGAAGTGACACCACAGGCCAGGCATCAACCCTGGACCCTGTCTACGTGTGTGTGTGTGTGCGCGCGTGTATGCGTGTCTGTGGGCTTGTGTTGTTGTGCCTGCGAGCCACACTGTGCTGCCATAAAGAACCCTTTAGGACCATGCAGACGAGAAGAACACCAAACTACAGCGATGACAATAGCTTCTTCCCTCTAGTCTACCTGGATACTGGGGCTGTGTGTCTAATAGAGCTCTTTTGCTGTCTCTTGTTCTCCTTTGTTCGTGTGCTCTTTTGGTGGGAGAGGTACCATAGCGCTGGCTACCGCTGGGAGAAAATGACAGCGGATGTGCTTTGAAACATCTGTTGTTCATTCACTGCCTCTGCTCTTTTTGTGGGTCCGATAAAACAATAGATTTTATAGAACGGGTGATGGAGAGAGGGACGTAAATAAAACCGGTGAATGGCTGGTTGGGACGGACACCGCGTTACCTAGCAACGGACCCCAGCTCTGTTCCCGAGGAGTGCCATTGCGCCCCTCCTATTTTTTCATGTCCCTCCCTCTCGCTTTCCCTTCTTCGCATTGGTTTGTTTGATTTCCTCAAAAGGACTTGAGGGAGGAAAAGAGTCTGATGGGAGAAAAGAGGAGCAGGGTTTAGTATTCTCTGCAGTGGGGAGAGAACTTAAGAAGTGTTAATGAACTCCACACTGAAAGAGTCCGGGCTGGAAGAGAGTGGGGTGGAGAGATGGAGGGTGGGAACGAGAGCGAAGTAGAGACATAGCGAGCAGAGAGGAAGTAAGATTGATTTATAGATTTAGGTATAATGGGAAGGACAGAGGGAGGGAGAGGAAGAGACAGCTTGTATTCTCTCTCTCTCTCTCTCTCTCTCTCTCTCTCTCTCTCTCTCTCTCTCTGTCTCTGTCTCTCTCTCCTCTCTCTCTCTCTCTCCTCTCTCTCTCTCTCTCTCTCTCCTCTCTCTCTCTCTCTCTCTCTCTCTCTCTCTCTCTCTCTCTCTCTCTCTCTCTCTCTCTCTCTCTCTCTCTCTCTCGCTGTTTCGCTCTCTCCCTCTCTCTCGCTCTCTCTCTCCCTCTCTCTCTCTCTCTCTCTCTCTCTCGCTCTCTCGCTCTTTCTCTCTCGCTCTCTCGCTCTCTCGCTCTCTCTCTCTCTCTCTCTGTGGTGTCTGTCAGTATTGCATGTTATTAAAGGCTGTTGGAAAGGTTAAATTCCTGCATGCCACAGATAGCCAGAAAGCCTGCTCTTCATATTTTGGGTGAAAGTTTGTCTGCTGTGAGGGCAAGGTAGTCATGCAACACACTACAGAACATTATGGATGAATGGTGATTATACCATTACAACACCATATGTTTCAATTTACGAGTGAAATATCTGCCCACAGTGTCAAGAGTGGCTGTGTTCACTGTTGGCAGTTCAGTCCTAATAACAGCATGATAATAGGCCTGGCGTGGGTTGTACAGTATGTCATAGACAGATGAGGGTGTGACACGCTCAACTAATGGGCTCCCGAGCGGCGCAAGGTACTGCATCTCAGTGCTAGAGGTGTTACTACAGACCCTGGTTCGATCCCGGGCTGTATCACATCCGGCCGTAATCGGGAGTCCCATTGGGCGGTGCACATTTGGCACAGCGTCGTATGGGTTATGGGAGGGTTTGACCGGGTATTATTCTTTATTTCACCTTTATTTAACCAGGTAGGCCAGTTGAGAACAAGTTCGCATTTACAGCTGTGACCTGGCCAAGATAAAGCAAAGCAGTGCAACAAAAACAACAACACAGAGTTACACATGGAATAAACAAGCATACAGTCAATAACACAATAGAAAAATCTTTATACAGTGTGTGCAAATGAAGTAAGGAGGTAAGGCAATAACAGGCCATAATGGCAAAGTAATTATAATTTAGCAATTAACAGCGGAGTGTGCAGATGAGGATGTGCAAGTAGAAATACTGGTGTGCAAAAGAGCAGAAAAACAAATATGGGGATGTGGTAGGTAGTTGGTTGGATGGGCTATTTACAGATGGACTATGTACAGCTGCAGCGATCGGTAAGCTGCTCTGACAGCTGATGCTTAAAGTTAGTGAGAGAGATATAAGTCTCCAACTTCAGTGATTTTTGCAATTCGTTCCGGTCATTGGCAGCAGAGAACTGGAAGGAAAAGCGGCCGAAGGTGGTGTTGGCTTTGGTAATGACCAGTGAGATATACCTGCTGGAGTGCGTGCTATGGGTGGGTGTTGCTATGGTGACCAGTGAGCTGAGATAAGGTGGAGCTTTACCTAGCAAATACTTATAAATGACCTGGAGCCAGTAGGTTTGGCGACGAATATGTAGTGAGGACCAGCCAACGAGAGCATACAGGTCACAGTGGTGGGTAGTATATGGGGCTTTGGTGACAAAACGGGTGGCACTGTGATAACTCAGCAAATTGGATGCAGTCTGAGTGTTGGAGGCTATTTTGTAAATGACATCGCCAAAGTCAAGCATCGGTAGGATGGTCAGTTTTACGAGGGTATGTTTGGCAGCATGAGTGAAAGAGGCTTTGTTGCGAAATAGAAAGCCGATTCTAGATTTAATTTTGGATCGGAGATGCTTTATGAGTCTGGAAGAAGAGTTTAGGGCGATCGGTTGAAGAGCATGCATTTAGTTTTACTAGCATTTAAGAGCAGTTGGAGGCTACGGAAGGAGTGTTGTATTGCATTGAAGCTCGTTTGGAGGTTTGTTAACACAGTGTCCAAAGAAGGGCCAGATGTATACAGAATGGTGTCGTCTGCGTAGAGGCGGATCAAAGAATCACCAGCAGCAAGAGCGACATCATTGATATGTGCAGAGAAAAGAGTCGGCCCGAGAATTGAACCCTATGGCACCCCCATAGACACTGCCAGAGGTCCGGACAACAGGCCCTCCGATTTGACACACTGAACTCTATCTGAGAAGTAGCTGGTGAACCAGGCGAGGCAGTCATTAGAGAAACCAAGGCTGTTGAGTCTGCCGATAAGAATACGGTGATTGACAGAGTCGAAATTCGAAAACCTTGGCCAGGTCGATGAAGACGTCTGCACAGTACTGTCTTTTATCGATAGCGGTTATGATATCGTTTAGGACCTTGAGCGTGGCAGAGGTGCACCCGTGACCAGCTCGGAAAGAGCATAGCGGAGAAGGTATGTTGGGATTCGAAATGGTCGGTGATCTGTTTGTTCACTTGGCTTTCGAAGACTTTCTAAAGGCAGGGCAGGATGGATATAGGTCTGTAACAGTTTGGGTCTAGAGTGTCTCCCCCTTTGAAGAGGGGGATGACCGCGGCCGCTTTCCAATCTTTAGGAATCTCAGACGATACGAAAGAGAGGTTGAACAGACTAGTGATAGGGGTTGCAATAATAGCGGCAGATAATTTTAGGAAGAGAGGGTCTTGGACCAGTTGCTGCGGGGGGTGCAGAACTTTTGGCCGGAGTTGAGGTAGCCAGGTGGAAAGCATGGCCAGCCGTAGAGAAATGCTTATTGAAATTCTCGATTATCGTGGATTTATCGGTGGTGACAGTGTTTCCTAGCCTCAGTGCAGTGGGCAGCTGGGAGGAGGTGTTCTTATTCTCCATGGACTTTACAGTATCCCAACATTTTTTGGAATTAGTGTTGCAGGATGCACATTTCTGTTTGAAAAAGCAAGCCTTTGCTTTCCTAACTCACTGTGTATATTGGTTCCTGACTTCCCTGAAAAATTGCATATCGTGGGGACTATTCGAAGCCAGTGCAGTCCTACACAGGATGTTTTTGTGCTGTTCAAGGGCAGTCAAGTCTGGAGTGAACCAAGGGCTATATCTGTTCTTAGTTCTACATTTTTTAAAGGGGCATGCTTATTTAAGATGGTGAGGAAAGCACTTTTAAAGAACAACCAGGCATCCTCTACTGACGGGATGAGGTCAATATCCTTCCAGCATACCCGGGCCAGGTCGATAAGAAAGGCCTGCTCGCAGAAGTGTTTTAGGGAGCGTTTGACAGTGATGAGGGGTGGTTGTTTGACCGCGGATAGGCCGTCATTGTGAAATAAGAACTTGTTCTCAACTGACTTGCCTTGTTAAATACAAAAATATATAGTTTCCTCAATAAACACTTGCTGTAAGCCAAGGGGTCATCCCCTAGTATAGACATGTAAAAAGGTTCAGCACTATAACAGTATTTCACTTTAAAGAGAGACACGCACGCACGCACGCACGCACACACACACACACACACACACACACACACAACACACACACACACACACACACACACACACACACACACACACGTCACCTTTCACATTGTTTCAGGGCTGGACACGTCTCAGGCTGACGACGAGTTCTAGGTCACACACATTATGGAGTTTACCTTCAGCAAGACGGAGAGAAAAAACTGGAAGAAGAAGAAATTCAGAGAAACTTCATTCAATGGTCTTTGTGAGAGCCAATCGAAACAGACTCTCAGTTTATAGGTCCAGTCTATTTCCCATGAGCCTCTAGGCCTACCTGAGAGAGTGAGAGAGACTGAGAGAATATCTAGGGCAAGTATGACCCCTTTTTTCATTCCCAAACTTCCCCCTGGGCTTCTCCTCCCCTTCTTCCCTGTACAAAAATAGAGAGTGGTATCATGACAGGAAAATGGGGCTTTGGGTTGCTGCCAATAGCTGTTTTCTCTGTCTGTTATTTTCCCATCAGGTTTGACAAACCTTATATTGTATTTAGCTGAGAAAACATGCTTGAATAAATTGCAGTCTCTGTGTGTGTGCGTACATGTGTGTGTGTGTGAGAGTACTGTTTTTTTCCCCCCTGTGTTTGCTTTAGAAACACGGTGTGATCGAATTAAATCATCTGGGGCATGAGCTGAGAGATCAGAGCAGAGGAGAACCAGCTGTCTGTCTGTCTCTTTCTCTCTGTGTGTGTGTGTGTGTGTGTGTTTCAGGATCTAGGGGGAATAGAGGGGAATGGAAAAGAATGCATGGATAGAATCTGGAATGAAAGAAGCCTTTCCTCTGTGTCCCCCATAGAGGAAGCTCACATTTGACCCCTTGGGTTGTGCTCCTTTTACTTTCAAGGTTATCCTTTGCGATGGACACACACACACACACACACACACACACACACACACACACACACACACACACACCAGTTCCCAGCTGTACCCCATCTTCCATTCTGTTTTCTCTCTGTGTTCAGTGGCTATGTCGGCTCTCATCACATGAATTTCATCTTGATGCCGCATTGCAAAGGGATGAAATTCTGAGTAGGCAAGACACTCCGGAAGGATTTAAAAACTTTTTTGTTTGTTTTTACTCTCCTCCCCCCTTCCTCGCCTCCTTCTCATCTTCCTCATTCTCTCTCTGTGTGATCAGAATTATTCTGTTCTCTTGACCTAACACTCTTGCCTCCTGGACTTCAATGTAGCGTTCTGTTGTCTCGTATGTGTATCCAGTTGTCTCACCGAATTCTTGAGAGAATACTGGACCGACACTGCTTTTTTTCCTCCTCCATGGTTCTGTACTGTAATATTTGATGAGAGAAAGAGTGAGAAGGGGAGGGGGGAGGATGGGTGGGGAGATATGTATCTGTAAACAAAGCTTATATGCTGCGTTGCGTTACCCTTGACTTCAGGTAATTAAACATATCTGAACCAATGGCTTTCATCAAAGCTCATTCTCAAAGGGGGGGGGGGGGTGTTTAATGACACTAACTCACCCTGCTTTGTTACACTGTGTGTGTGTGTGTGTGTGTGCGCGCGCAGTAAATTGTGTTCTGTGTGAATCAACGAAGACTCTTACAGGCCAATTACAGAACATCTCTCATAAGTGAGACCTTTTTTTACATTTGTTTGTATCCTATTTATTGTTTCATGAGCTGAAATAACAGATCCCAGAAATGTTCCTGTACGCACAAAAAACCTATTTCTCTCAAATTTTGTGCACAAATTTGTTTACATCCGTGTTAGTGAGCATTTCTCCTTTGCCAAGGTAATCCATCCACCTGACAGGTGTAGCATATCAAGAAGCTGATTAAACGGCATGATCGTTACATAGGTGCACCTTGTGCTGGGGACAATAAAAGGCAACTCTAAAATGTGCAGTTTTGTCACACAGCACAATGCCACAGATGTCTCAAGTTTTGAGGGAGCGTGCAATTGGCATGCTGACTACAGGAATTGTCCACCAGAGCTGTTGCCAGAGAATTGAATGTTCATTTATCTACCATAAGCCGCCTCCAACATCATTTTAGAGAATTTGGCAGTACGTCCAACCGGCCTCACAACCGCAGACCATGTGTAAACATGACAGCCCAGGACCTCAACATCCGGCTTGTTCACCTGTGGGATGGTGTGAGACCAGCCACCTTTTTGGTTCCAGTTAGAACTCTTTTGGTTTCCATGTAGAATGTTCTAGATACCAAATTTTTTTCTAAGAGTGTAGGGTCTTGACCTGACTGGAGTTCGGCGTCGTAACCAACTTCAGCGGGCAAAGGCTCACCTTCTAAAAATAGTAAAAAATAAGTTACATGTTTGAAATTGAAATTGTTTATATTTTTGGTCAGTGTAGAAACTGTGGACAATGCTCTACAGACTAGAGGATGTTTGTGTGTGTGTGTGTGTGTGTGTGTGTGTGTGTGTGTGTGTGTGTGTGTGTGTGTGTGTGTGTCAGCCTCTGTGGTTGTGAAATAGTCACCCACGCCTCATTTATCCTGACTCACTCTACCCTAGAATAAATAAGAAAGAAAAAAAACAAGGGCCTGAGTTCAGAACAGGCTCTCTACTCTCCATCTTGACTTGATGATAGTTCAAAGAGCAGTTTCCCCCTCATACAGCCCCAATCAGACTAACCCCAGGCGACTGGCGGTTCTGTCTGGATCCGGTATGGCTCTTATGCTGGATAAACAAGATCCTGACACCTGAAGAGCTCTATGCCTCCCAGGGGGGTATCTGTCACACCCTCACACAAGCGCTCAGGTACACACTCTCTCAAACACACACAGAGTCACACAGACACACCTGGTCCAGCTTCGTCATCCCCTCCAGCGTACCTGGGAAGGCTGTCAGGTAACACACACACACACACACACACCTGACGGAACTGCCTAGCGTCTAGCGTGGTGGTACAGTAGGCGGTGCAGTTGTACCCTGAGGGGGATTGAGTTGGTGGGTTTTGGATGTCAGCAGCTCTGATGATAGACCCCGTCCTCGTTTCTTTTCTACGCTCTAACAAACTCTGCTCTGTCTGTGTGTGATCAAACACAAGTCACCTGTAAAGCCAGAATCATCCCTCCCCCAAGGCGACAGGGGGGATAGGAGAAGAATCAAGAGCGGATGATTGGCATGACGGTGTTTACCCTAAACAAATCCATTACCCAGGAATGTACCCATGTATCCAACTCTCCTCCCGCTTCCTCTACTTTTCTGTCAGATGACACACACACACGCACACGCACAGACACACGCACACACAAAGTGACAGAAGCACATACTTGCACATTTCTGTCTGTCATAAAGTGAACGGGTACAGACATGATTGTGAATTATTGCCTTCAGCACTGGGGATATGAGGTCAAGCCTCAGATGCCACCCAGTGTGTTTGTCTGTGTCTCTCTCTCTATCTGTGTGTGTGTTTTTTTTGTTTGTGTGTGTGGGGGTGTGTGTGTGTGTGTGTGTCGGGGGGTGTGTGTGGGGGGGGGGGGGGGGGGGTGTATAGATGTAGAAGGGAAAGAAGGAAAAAGGGACCAGAGTGTTACAGTCAGTGCATTCCTCCTCTCCCACAGAAAGTCTGGAAAAGTGTGTGAGACGCTCGCTCGCTGTCTCACCAAGAGGGAGGAAAGCCAAACCAGGCAAGAGAAGGGTGTGCCGGTGTGTGTCCCCGATCGGATGACTCTCCACGTCTGAAAATCTAGACCTGGAATGTCTGTCGGAGCAACCCTGTAGATCCACAACGTGTGTGTGAATATATGTGTGTATGTATAAATATAAGCCCCCGTCTGTGCATTTGTGTGTGTGTGTGTGTGTTACTGTATGTGGGTGTGTGTATGCTAATGTTCATATTCACACAGAAAGCCCAACTCCGCTCTGTTTAAAGGGGTAGCAGGTAGCCTAGTTGTTAGAGCGTTGGGCCAGTAACCGAAAGGTTGCTGGATCGAATCCCCGAGCTGTCAAGGTAAAAATCTGTCGTTCTGCCCCTGAACAAGGCAGTTAACCCACTGATCCTAGGCCGTCAATTGTAAATAAGAATTTGTTCTTAACTGACTTTCCTAATTAAATAAAACTAAATAAAGCCAGGATCGTATTCATTTAGAGAAGACTGGGCTGGGCTTATTCTGGGTTTAAGACTGGGCTTATTATTCAGGGCTTATTATTCAGGGCTTTTTATTCAGGGCTTATTCAGGAGAAGTCTTAACAGGAGCTGGAGAAAGGCAGTATATATTCCCCAGGACCAAATATCTAATTAGAGTGTGTCCAATTATAATTATATATGGAAACACAATACCAATTTAAGAGACAGCCTGTGTTGAATAAGGAATGGAAAATGCTAGAGAGAATATTTTCTCAATATTACAAATAAGAGATTGGCCAAGAGTGAAACTATTGTACACATATTGGATTTCAGCCTCTCTCACAGACACGTGTACCTAAGTATGTGCTTGTACACTCTAGACAGAACCAGATGTGTGTGTGTTTCTAATGAGCGGTAATCTCATTTTGAAGGTGAGATTACACACACATACACACACACACACCGGATTGGGTAAAAATCAGATTGTAACTAGTTGGACTGTCATTCAGGGACTGTATATGCGATGTAGAACACATCACTTATTGGATATCATTATCGTGCATATGCTCCCACTGTGTGTGTGTGTGTGTGTGTGTGTGTGTGTGTTTTAACCCCCCCGCACGATTTCCTCATGTAGCCACAGCACAGAGCATCTCTATGCATCTTCCAGTGATGACTGGGGCGGCACTTCGACGCGGATCGCTTTCCAGAAGTAAACAAAACTGACCGGTAAATAACAACACAAATATAGATTTTTGGATGAACTATCCCTTTAAATACCAGGAAGGAATTTTAGAAAGAGATTTGGAAGGAAGCACCAATCAGGCACTAGAGGCCACAGTAGTGTATGCTCCATCCTCTCATTTCCAGTGTGTCCCTAAAGCCAGATATTTCCAGTTCTGGCCAAGACAACAATGTGTCTCTACTGGATAAAGATGCTAATGAGGGAGTGACAGAGGGAGACAGAGGGAGACAGAGGGAGACAGAGGGAGACGGAGGGAGACGGAGGGAGACGGAGGGAGACGGAGGGAGACAGAGGGAGAGAGAGGGAGAGAGAGGGAGAGAGATCAAAAGCAGGACAGACTGAAACAAGCCGAGCAGGAACCCGAATAGGCATTCTAATATCCTCCAATTATCAATCGCCTCCTGACGGTTAAACAGGGAATAGTCTGTGTTGGCCCGCTGTGTGTCCATGTCGGCCGTCTAGCAAGTGATGCCATGCCCGTCTGACTGTTAGACTGCCTGTTGCTATATTTAAATGAGCTATACGAGATGGCAAATCCCGGTAAATGCTAGATAACGCAACACCTAAGGATGTGGCTGTTTGTGTATATGTGCGCCCTTACGTGTGTACGTTTGATCCATGGAATGTCTTTTCTAATGGTCGAAGGCTTGTAAAGTAGATTAGGCGAAGTTGGTAGGGTAAAGTTACCCTGCGTTGGCTTTGGGCTTGTGGAGATAATTGGCCCTCGGGGAGCCGTGTGCGTTTCCGGAATGTGGTGTGTGTGACAGAGCCTCTCCCAGTTATTAAGAGCGATGAACAAATTAGGAGGCTCACAGCAGCTTCCTTTGTGGTGTTTCTTCCTATTGCAGAATACATTCTCTCTACTATAGCCTTTTCACCCATGTGTAGATTGAGTTATTTTCTGCTTACTGTGCTTTGGATTACAAGTATGAATAGGTCCCCCTGGACCTCCAATACAACTTAAAGGCTTCACCAATAATTTGTCACAATAAAGGTCAAAGTCGGAATGATAACGTTTTATACTGTGCACCTGTACTTTGTGCGGCCAACGAGGAAAATGGACGGAATCCTGATATCGCACGCGTTTATTCATCAAACGCGTTCAATAGGTCTGCATGTGTACCTTCAACGGAAGGCTGCTTTCAATGGGAATGTCCCTTCTACTCATTCTAATTCTAGGTCTTCTTCAGCCTCCTCTAAACCCAGGAGATTTACTAAACATTTGTTTGGGAGGCTGGTGAAATTTGTGAAAGCTTTTCTCTGGTCTCTTATCCTGTACTTTCTCATTCTGCCAGAGTTCTGCCTTTTAATTACAGCCCGGAGAGTGAATCGGGTGTGTGTGTGTTTCGGTGTGTGTGTGTGTGGTGTCTACCAGTGGGAATCTGGACTCAGTTTAAATGAGACTTTGAGAACAAAAGCATTCCTGCATAATGTCACCACACAGTCACAAGTACTCTTATATATCCTGTAAATAGGAAAAAGGCGAGCAGAGGTGTGTGTGTGTGTGTGTGTGTGTGTGCGTGTGTGCGTGTGCGTGCGCTTGTGTGTCACTTGGCGTCTGTTCTGTGGTCGCGCATACTTGAGGTGTTCTCAAAAGTTGTCAATGCTTATTTTATTTGGTCCGGTGCAGTATGTGACTATTTCTAATCCCTGACGTGGCACAAGGTTAAAAGGTTACCACCCTACACCGCCTGAATACCTGCTATTGTCTGGATCCTCAACCCTGTTTGCGCAGTATACGTGACAGTTCATCTCAGATCGACCCGTACAGTGTGTGTTTTTTGACAACAACCCACCCGCCTTGTACACTGCGCTTTGTGTGGCTAACATTTCTATAGCACCTTTTCACCGGTGTCATGTGCGCTGCGTCCTTTGTGCGTTGGCTTGCTGCTCACGTCTCACACGAGTGACATTACCGTGCCAGCTGGGATGGCTGGCTGGGGTGGACTGAGCGTGCTCCAGTACACGCCATGGCTGATCCTTAGAACGTCATTGATTGGCCAGGGATTCCACGATACTGGATTGGTTCGTCAAGTCTGAATTAGGCTGGATGAAATGCACCGGTTCATGTCATTGCGTTCGCCTATGCCTGCCGTCTAAGCGTTGCTCTCTTCGAAAAGCTTTAGGTTGGCTGTTTTTTTGTTGTCGAATGCATCGTTCTGGGCTTTTTGCGTTTGAAGGAATGTTCCTATCCTCTCCTCCCTTTATTTGGGCAGTCTTCCCTTCTTTCTGAGGCGGTCCGGATGGAGAGGTGAGGATAGGGAGAGAGGCAGAGAGAGATGGACTACTGCACTCGTTTGTGTGTCTACGATTACCCCCCCCTTTTTTTCTTCCTCTGCTTGCTTCGTTTATTCTTCCTCAGTGTTTATCTTTTCACGGGCGGATGAAAGGATGACAAATCTCTCTCTGTCGGTGTCTCTCTCCTCTCTCCTTTTCTTTCCCTTTCTCCCCCTACATGTTCTAAAGACTATCTTAACACATCTGGTCACTGTTTGAAAAGACACTGTTATTCCAGTAATTAAGCTTGAAAAACAAGCAAATAACCTTTTTTTTTTTTTACACCACACACACACACACACACACACACACACCACCAGTTTTAGCAGCTTGGGCAGGAAATCTTTGGCTTTAGAGAAAGTAGGAACATGCAGACATAGGCTTAGAGATGAGTTGTACTTGAGAGTCTCTGTGTGCGACTGTGTGAGACTGTGTGCGTGCGTCTGTGTGTGTGTGCACACACACGCAGGTGCGTGTTCATGCACGTTTAACTGTGTGTGTGTGTGTGAGGGTAAGAGAGTATTCATATGGAGCTGACTACAGGATGATCAGTGTTTCACTAAGACATCAATCACTACAGACTAGTTGACAGTCCTCCTACCCACAGCTCTCCTACCCACAGCTCTCCTACCCACAGCTCTCCTGCACACAGCTCTCCTGCCCACAGCTCTCCTGCCCACAGCTCTCCTACCCACAGCTCTCCTACCCACAGCTCTCCTACCCACAGCTCCCCTACCCACAGCTCTCCAACCCACAGCTCTCCTGCCCACAGCTCTCCTGCCCACAGCTCTCCTGCCCACAGCTCTCCAACCCACAGTCCTCCAACCCACAGCTCTCCTACCCACAGTCCTCCAACCCACAGCTCTCCTGCCCATAGTCCTCCAACCCACAGCTCTCCTACCCCCCGCTCTCCTACCCCCCGCTCTCCTGCCCACAGCTCTCCTGCCCACAGCTCTCCTGCCCACAGCTCTCCTGCCCACAGCTCTCCGGCTCACAGCTCTCCTACCCACAGCCCTCCAACCCACAGTCCTCCTGCCCACAGCTCTCCTGCCCACAGCTCTCCTGCCCACAGCTCTCCTACCCACAGTCCTCCAACCCACAGTCCTCCAACCCACAGTCCTCCAACCCACAGTCCTCCTACCCACAGCTCTCCTACCCACAGCTCTCCTACCCATAGTCCTCCAACCCACAGCTCTCCTACCCCCCGCTCTCCTACCCCCCGCTCTCCTGCCCACAGCTCTCCTGCCCACAGCTCTCCTGCCCACAGCTCTCCTGACCACAGCTCTCCTACCCACAGCTCTCCGGCTCACAGCTCTCCAACCCACAGTCCTCCAACCCACAGCTCTCCTACCCACAGTCCTCCAGCCCACAGCCCTCCAACCCACAGCCCTCCTACCCACAGCCCTCCAACCCACAGCTCTCCTGCCCACAGCTCTCCTGCCCACAGCTCCCCTACCCACAGTCCTCCAACCCACAGTCCTCCAACCCACAGCTCTCCTACCCACAAGCTCTCCAGCCCACAGCTCTCCTGACCACAGCTCTCCAGCCCACAGCTCTCCAGCCCACAGCTCTCCTGACCACAGTTCTCCTGACCACAGCTCTCCAGCCCACAGCTCTCCAGCCCACAGCCCTCCTACCCACAGCTCTCCTGCCCACAGCTCTCCTACCCACAGCTCTCCTACCCACAGCTCTCCAGCCCACAGCTCTCCTACCCACAGCTCTCCAGCCCACAGCCCTCCTACCCACAGCTCTCCAGCCCACAGCTCTCCTGACCACAGCTCTCCTACCCACAGCTCTCCAGCCCACAGCTCTCCTGACCACAGCTCTCCAGCCCACAGCTCTCCAGCCCACAGCTCTCCTGACCACAGCTCTCCAGCCCACAGCTCTCCAGCCCACAGCTCTCCTGACCACAGCTCTCCAGCCCACAGCTCTCCTGCCCACAGCTCTCCAGCCCACAGCTCTCCAGCCCACAGCTCTCCTGCCCACAGCTCTCCAGCCCACAGCTCTCCAGCCCACAGCTCTCCTGCCCACAGCTCTCCAGCCCACAGCTCTCCAGCCCACAGCTCTCCTGACCACAGCTCTCCAGCCCACAGCTCTCCTGACCACAGCCCACAGCTCTCCAGCCCACAGCTCTCCTGACCACAGCTCTCCAGCCCACAGCTCTCCTGCCCACAGCTCTCCAGCCCACAGCTCTCCTGACCACAGCTCTCCTGACCACAGCTCTCCTGCCCACAGCTCTCCTGACCACAGCTCTCCTGACCACAGTCTATGGACATCTTGATTGACGTCTCTCTATGTGGTGGCTTATCTCCCACTAGGCAGCATGTCAGGTTGATCAAACGCTCACTGCTCAGTCAGCTGATTACACAGGCTGGTGAGTAGATAACCCATGATAAGATCCCAGATTATTCTGCGGCGGACCACCGACCTCTCACCCTCTGTCTCCAGACAGACTTACAGAAACTCCACTAGCTAGACATCTCTACCTGTGTATGGTACAACAGCAGGTAACACACTATTGTGCAGAAATTGTACAACTCTGACAATCCCACAGACATTCCCTTTGTGTGAGATCTGCAGAGATGGAGTCTGTGTGAATTGCTTGTGGTTGAATGAGCTCACTAGACCACTGATGTAAACTAGCTCATGGGGAAAAGATTTCACCACTGTGAGCCAAACTAGCAGACAACACAGGTATACAGTATTTGTCAGTGTGTGTGTGTCGTTCTCCATAGTCATAGCCTCCCTTTGCTTGTGATTAATGGAGTGGAAAGGGGTTATGCTGATACAGTTCATAACTGTGGCACACACACACAGGTGTGTTTGTGTGTGCGTGCGTGCGTCATTCAAACCGAATAGTTAGACAGGCAGTGTGATTGTCCTGCCCTTATTGAGTCATGCCAGCCTGCACACACGAACATGCACAGGCACACACACAACCATGGCTGACATCTCATCCTAATCCCCACACCTATCCTTATCTAGAGAGAGAGAGAGAGAGAGAGAGAGAGAGATGCCAGTGGGCAGGGTGGAACACGGTGGCAGTGTCACGGCCATTTTACACAGCTCACCAACTGCACACACCCAACAAACCAGGCCGCTTTCCGGAAGAGACATAGCGATGTGTTTATTGGTTTGGCGAGGGACAGGCAGGCAGACAGACAGCTGAACAGGCTTTATAGGGTTCCACATAAACACCCAAAGGTGTGGGGGGGGGGGGGGGGGGGGTGGTAGAGAGAAGACACTTGTATTATTGGGTTCCCTATAAAGACTGGTGGGATGCTCTCGTGGTTAGAACATTGAACATATGACAGTATTCCACCGGGAACTGCATGGCTGTACCGAATGGCTTGCTTTTAAAACCACTTCCCCTGCCAGCGAGAGCGGGACATTTAGAGTGGGACTGGGTGTGTGTGTGTGTTGCTTGGCTATATATGTATGTGTGGATGAATAGAGTCTTTCTTTAATAAGGGCGTTGATCTAAACTATTATTACTGTCAACATTAACCGTTTCCTGCTCAACCGGATTGTGTTTAGTAAATATGTCACAGTACGCTGAGTCTATGATGTCATACATTTAGCACTCTCTCTTCCTCTAACCCCTAATCTCTCCTCCTTGCTACTCTCCCCGTCCCTCCTTTTCTCTATCCTTTCTCTGTCTGTCTGTCTGTCTGTCTGTCTGTCTGTCTGTCTGTCTGTCTGTCTGTCTGTCTGTCTGTCTGTCTGTCTGTCTGTCTGTCTGTCTGTCTGTCTGTCTGTCTGTCTGTCTGTCTGTCTGTCTGTCTGTCTGTCTGTCTGTCTGTCTGTCTGTCTGTCTGTCTGTCCTGTCTGTGCGTGCCTTAAGCCATAGTCCAGAAAGCTCCCTGCTGGCCGATGGTCGGGTTTTATCAAAGCGTGTGTCTCTCAGCAGTACCCCTCTCATCCTGCTGTTACAGCACCGGCGTGTGTGTCTTTTTCCACCTTTTCTTTGACTTCCTGACGGTGTGTCTGTGTTCAGGTAGTGTATCTCTGTAGGCTCCTTCACAGACGTCCTCTGCGGTGCGTCACTGAATGTGCTTACGTTGGTGAGTGACAGTTCCTACGGAGAGACACGCCTCACGTCTTCTTACAGACCGAGACGGACTAACAATGATCATACCACACAAGGTAACACATTCAATTAGCAATTTGGAACGTTACCATGCTGGTGAGTGAACACGGGATTCGGGAGATGAATAGAGAGCGAGAAAGAGAGAGGTGGAAAGATGAAGAGAGAGAGCGAGAGAGAGAGAGAGAGAGTAAATGAGGACGGGCCAGTCCATTGAACTGTACAAACACACACTCTTCTGCCAGTTGTCACGGTGATTGTTCAGCTGTTTTTCTCCAAACAGAGGGAATTGCACACACACACACACACACACACACTAAACAGAGCGATTTGTCCTGATGTATTTGGTCGTGTGACTCGCGGGATTTGAAAGAGACACAAAAAGACCTCGACTGGCTGGCTTTTGGGTCTGCATAAGCCAATTGAATAGCAGAGCAACAAAAGAAACTTCTAAAAAGGCTGTAGAATCTGGAGTGTGTCAAGAAGTGTATGTGTGCTTGGCTTACAAAAGAGAGTCATCTGTAAACTTTCAGTATTTCCAAGATGGGCACTGCATCCGCTGTCTGTAGTAACCAGCATCTGAGATCGCTCTGGTTGATCTCCAGAGTGGGATAGCTCTCTCTTCTCTTTCCCTTCCTCTCTTTTTCTTCTTTGTCTCCCTGTGTTACCTGTTCTTACTTATTTTCTCTCGCTTGGCCTCTGTCTCTCTCTCTCAGTGATGGGTGTTAAGTGCTACGGTTAATAGCAGGTCTAAGTGAAGCCCTCCATAGCGGAAACACAATCTTCTCCCCTTGATTTCTGCTCTCACGCCATCATGTCTCTTTCATTGTTTTTAAAAGCCCCGTCGGGAACTGGAGTTAGCCATTTTTCCCCTCTGGTTCTTCTTCTTTTTACCCCCTTCACTGTCTTTCTAACTTACTGGAGTAGTTTAGCCCTGCTATGGTCAAGACACAAAACAACCAAAACATACATATTGCAAAATATCCCATCTCCATTCAACAATAGCAGCGGCGCGCTCCTCAAGCTCAATGAGTGAAATCGCGTTGATATTCCGGGTGTTGTTTACGAGTAGTGTGTTACGCAAGTGAAATGCTAGAAAAACCCCAGTTTTCAAACACAAAGGCCGCGTACCAGAGGCCCTCGTGTTCCTCTCCTCAATCTGTCGTTTATCTTTCTCCCTGTCTCTCCTCTCATCCGCCATTTGAAGTGTGCCGGCCCTGTCAAAACAGAGCTGTTGTTTTGGCCACACTCTCCTGGTTCGAAGAGAACAGGGGAAGAAGAGGGATAAATGAAGGATAGCTAGCGCTACACTGAATATCATTCCACATAGAGGAGTTGTGAATGGCCAGAGCTGTGTGTAGGTGTACATGCGCTGGTGAGAGTGGAGTGTGAGCTCTGACAGTTTGCCTTTGGCAAAGAGATAATTTCTCACCGTTGCTGTAACCTCGACTGGAATTCAATTTGTGGCCTCACCCTCCTCACCCCTCCTCACCCCTCCTCTTTTTTCAGTACTCACACTAACACTATCGCTCTATCTCTCTTGGTAACCCTCCTTCTCTCTGTTTCTCTCTCAATTCAATTCCGTTTCAATTCAAAGGGCTTTATTGGCATGGGGAACATATGCTTACATTGCCAAAGCAAGTGAAATAGATCATAAACAAATGTGAAATAAACAATAAAAAATGAACAGTAAACATTACACTCACAGGTTTCAAATGTCATATTATGGCTATGTACAGTGTTATAATGATGTGCAAATAGTTAGTCTCCCTCTGTTTCTCTCCCGCTCTCTCTCTCTCTTTCTCTCTAGTAGAGATAGTAGTATGCAGGTTATATTAAGATAGTATTAAGAGAGTTATTATATTCAGAGAGTATTAAGAGAGTTATTATATTCAGAGAGTATTAAGAGAGTTATTATATTCAGAGAGTATTAAGAGAGTTATTATATTCAGAGAGTATTAAGAGAGTTATTATATTCAGAGAGTATTAAGAGAGTTATTATATTCAGAGAGTATTAAGAGAGTTATTATATTCAGAGAGTATTAAGAGAGTTATTATATTCAGAGAGTATTAAGAGTTATTATATTCAGAGAGTATTAAGAGAGTTATTATATTCAGAGAGTATTAAGAGAGTTATTATATTCAGAGAGTATTAAGAGTTATTATATTCAGAGAGTATTAGGATAGTTATTATATTAACAGAGTATTAAGAGAGTTATTATTTTAACAGAGTAGAGATGGAGAGTCTTTTCTTACTCGGTGGCAATTTCATCTACTTTCAATTTCTTTAGCCTCTTTCTTTACCCCAATCCCTCCCTGACTCCTTCACTCATTCACTCACACAATCATCCATTCTCTTAATCCCTCCATCTCTTCCTCCCTCTGACACACACACACACACACACACACACACACACACACACACACACACACACACACACAGACACACACACACACACAGGCGACACAGACACACACACACACACACACACACACACACACAGGCGACACAGACACACACACACAAACACACACACAGGCGACACAGGCGACACAGACAGTAGAGGCCAGTGGCTCAATGTAATCACTTAGAGGGTGTAATTCTATTCATGAGAATATCCCACTCTATCGCTTTGTCTCTACGTTTCTATCTCTCTGTCTGCCCTCGCTCCTCTCTGCACCTCTCCGGTTCCGGGGGAGACAGACAGTTGGGGAGAGGGAGTGATAGAGATGGACAGATGATGTGACAGAGATTAGCTAGATAATGATGTCAAGGCCATACATTCTGGTCAAGGTGGGAGAAGGTCTAACAACAGTCACACTCTCCTATTAAACCTGTCACACACATATACACACACACACACAGCCGCTCACACATGCGCTCACACAACCACTGGTAAGCTTCCATCAAAGACTGAGGCCTTTGTGTTGTCATGAAAGTGTATGTTCGTGTGTAAGGTCAGCAAAACCACCATGACCCTCTTACAGCCCACACAGCATATTAACCTAACAAGTTTGTCCATTGATCAGTGGATGGGCTTTCAGCTGGATGGATACATGGACACAGACTCTCTCTGAAGCTTAATAGGAGGGGTTATTGCTCTGCCTACATTAGAATACGAGCACTTAAAACACTTACATTCTCACAGTCTGATGTTTTGTGCAACGCTGCTTTTCTTTGAAGGTGTGTGTGTGTGTGTGTGTGTGTGTGTGTGTGTGTGTGTGTGTGTGTGTGTGTGTGTGTGTGTGTGTGTGTGTGTGTGTGTGTGTGTGTGGACATCTTTAACTATAATTGTGGGGACCAGAAGTCCCCACAAGACTAGTAAACAAAGATTTGACCAACTGGGGACATTTTGTTAGTCCCCATAAGGGCAAATGCTATTTCTAGTGGATTTAGGGTTAAGGTTAGAATTAGTATTAGGAGCTAAGGTCAGGTTTAAGGTTAAGGTTAGGTTTTGGGGTTGAGGTTAGGGTAAGGGTTAGGCTTAGGGAAAATAGGATTTTGAATGGAACTGAATTGCGTGTCCCCACAAGGTTAGTTATACAAGACTGTGTGTGTGTTCATGTGTTCTCCTGTTCTCCTGGTTTAATTTAAGGCTAGTCGACTGTGACCGGGAAGGATGTGGGGATATTACCCACAATCCCCATCACTAAATCCCAGAACCCCCCCTCTCTTCCTGATAAATCACTTCTTCCCGACCCATAAGTTCCATAATTCCCCCTGCCTTTTGATTCCTTATCTTACACTTTATAGGAATGCTATTTCTACGAGTCTATGTTTTCTGATGTCTTTGTCTAACTCAGGTGATTTGGTATAACTTTGAATAACATATTATGAACATGGATAACCTTTTAATGAGTGGAGATGCTTGAAATATTGTTCCTGTTGAACAGTATATATTTTGTATGATTCCCTCGCCTCCTCTTTTGCAGTATGTTGCTGACAGATTGTTTCTTGTAATTGTTGCCATTTGTCATTTGTCATTTCTCTCTGCAATTATACAACTCCTCCTTTTAGTTTCCCAGCTGCCGTTGGTGTTCGCTGTGAATGTGCTGTCTCATGAAAGCCTATTTTCTCATAAAGCCATAAAACGACTTGTGTTGTTATTAAGCGTTCCTTGGTTATGATTGATTCTGTGGGCTGATGCAGTGAGGTGCATAGATGGTCCATTAGATAAGGCCATCTGCCTCTTATTCTCCTCCGCTGATTAGATTCCTCTCTCTCTCTCTCTCTGTTTGACATCAAGCCTTTCTCGGAAACAATAGTTCTCTCCGAGAGGGAGGTTATGGAGAGTGTCCATGTGAAAATATGGCTTTTACCATTCACAGCTGTGTGTCTTTAATGGCCGGACACACAGACACATGCACGTAAGCGCACAAGTACATGTACACACACACACACACAGGCATGCATACATGTACACACACACCAGAGGAGGCTGGTGGGAGGGGCTATAGGATGTCGGGTTCATTGCAATGGCTGGAAATGAATAAATGGAACGATATCAAACATATGGAACCCACGTTTGACTGTTCTATTCATTCCATTCCAGCCTTTACAATGAGCCCGTCCTCCTATAGCTCCTCCCACCAGCCTCTTCTGACAAACACACACACACACACACACGCGTGCACATACACCAAAGGGAGTTTTGGACATGCTACAGTGTGATTTGTGTTAGGGTTAAGCTGTAACACCTGTGGATCCAGACCCAGTTCTCGTAACTCAGCATACTGTTGAGTTGATGTGCTTTACACACACACACACACACACACACACACACACACACACACACACACACACACACACACACACACACACACGGTTCACCTCCATAACAGTTGTTATTCCTGCCTTGACATCCGCTGGCTGAGCACAAGGCTAAGCCAGGCTTTACCAGGGGCACCTGACACAGCCATCCACAGAGTCATGTTGAAGGGGCCCCGGCTGTGTTCTAATGGGGGCATCAATAACACACCAGTTAGACTTTCAACACACTGGCCTGCCACATACTGACCGAGAGGGAGAAGGGGAGGGAGAGAGAGCGAGAAAGAGAGAGAGAGAGAAAGAAAGAAAGAGAGCGAGCGGGGGGGGGGGTACTGAGTTTGTTGCTTCTGTGACTCTCTGTGTGTGAGTGTGCAGTGAAGGTACTGCATATTGGGTTGAGACACACGGCCCTGACAGGCCTCCCTAACCAGGGCTTGAGATAGATGGAGCAGCTGAGAGGAGTGTGTGAACGACAGAACGAGGCGATGGGAGGATGCGCTAACTTTAGACTCCACATGTCCAGACCCCTAAAAACCTGTCCTCGGTGTGTCACCACCTGGTTCCATAAAACACTGTGTGTGTGTGTGTGTGTGTGTGTGTGTGTGTGTGTGTGCGCGTGTGTGCGTGCGTGCCGTTTGTACGCACAGTACTAAGGTACAGAGGCGAGCGCGACAAAAATATACCGCCGCTGCCTTTTAGTATTTAGTATTTTAGCAAGACCCCTTTTAGCTTCAGCCAAAGCCGCAGTTACTCTTTCTGGGCTCCCCACAAAGCATGAAACATGACATAATACATAACACCAACAGACAATTACAGCGGAAGGACAGAACTACATCAAATGCCACAATACATAGCATACACATAAAGGTCAAATGTAAAATACGCACTTTCATATGCAACATGGACTCATAACAACGGCTGCGTTCATCCATTTTGTCACAGTTGCTCATTGTAACAATTGCAGATCCTGATCCTAATCTCTCAGAACCAGTTGTTCTAAAAACACCGGCGTGAATCGCACAACATTAGTAACCACCTGTGTCCTCGGTTCTCCCAGTTGACGTCAGTACCGTTCACAATAATAACGCGATTGACAGATGCTACTGAATGCAAGTGCAACGAAAACGACAACGGAAGTGCAACAATTCCTCCAGCTAAGGCTTCAACCACAGTTCTCCCCTAGCCACCGTGCCGTTCAGCCCATACGTGAGCCACAGACGGAGTGTCCTCTCTGCTAACACTTCAATTTAATCTTGAACTTCAACACGGTTGCTGAAGTGTTCCTCCAGGTAAAGTTTCACCTCAATCCTTCGCATATGTGGACTTTTTAGAGATCCAGCACACAGATTGGGACCCTTCTCCAAAGTCTTTCACCCCCTACTCATAGCAATGAGCTACAGATGGAGTTTCCTCCCCGCTAAAGCTTCAATTTAATCCTTCACCTCAGCAACCGTGTTGGAGTATTTTCTCCAACTAAAGTCTCAATTGAATCCTTCATTTTAGCTACATACGCGGACTTCTTAGAGATCCATCACTCCAATGTGTTCAATAAATTGAACAGAGTCATTATTATCATCAGACGGGGTTCACTTATGTCCTTCGCCGTGTATAGAAATGAAGTAAACCAAACATTTGCCGGGTTACAGTCTACCGCCCATAAAGGGTTAACTGAGGTATATTGCAACGTGTTACAGTCTACCACCCATAAAGGGTTAACTGAGGTATATTGCAACGTGTTACAGTCTACCGCCCATAAAGGGTTAACTGAGGTATATTGCAACGTGTTACAGTCTACCGCCCATAAAGGGTTAACTGAGGTACTGTATATTGCAACGTGTTACAGTCTACCACCCATAAAGGGTTAACTGAGGTATATTGCAACGTGTTACAGTCTAGTGTCCGTAAAGGGTTAACTGAGGTATATTGCAACGTGTTACAGTCTAGTGTCCGTAAAGGGTTAACTGAGGTATATTGCAACGTGTTACAGTCTACCACCCATAAAGGGTTAACTGAAGTATATTGCAACGTGTTACAGTCTACCACCCATAAAGGCTTAACTGAGGTATATTGCAATGTGTTACAGTCTACCGCCCATAAAGGGTTAACTGAGGTATATTGCAACGTGTTACAGTCTACCGCCCATAAAGGGTTAACTGAGGTACTGTATATTGCAACGTGTTACAGTCTACCACCCATAAAGGGTTAACTGAGGTATATTGCAACGTGTTACAGTCTAGTGTCCGTAAAGGGTTAACTGAGGTATATTGCAACGTGTTACAGTCTAGTGTCCGTAAAGGGTTAACTGAGGTATATTGCAACGTGTTACAGTCTACCACCCATAAAGGGTTAACTGAAGTATATTGCAACGTGTTACAGTCTACCACCCATAAAGGCTTAACTGAGGTATATTGCAACGTGTTACAGTCTACCGCCCATAAAGGGTTAACTGAGGTATATTGCAACGTGTTACAGTCTAGTGTCCGTAAAGGGTTAACTGAGGTATATTGCAACGTGTTACAGTCTAGTGTCCGTAAAGGGTAAACTGAGGTATATTGCAACGTGTTACAGTCTACCACCCATAAAGGGTTAACTGAGGTATATTGCAACGTGTTACAGTCTACCGCCCATAAAGGGTTAACTGAGGTATATTGCAACGTGTTACAGTCTACCGCCCATAAAGGGTTAACTGAGGTATATTGCAATGTGTTACAGTCTACCGCCCATAAAGGGTTAACTGAGGTATATTGCAACGTGTTACAGTCTACCACCCATAAAGGGTTAACTGAGGTATATTGCAACGTGTTACAGTCTACCGCCCATAAAGGGTTAACTGAGGTATATTGCAATGTGTTACAGTCTACCGCCCATAAAGGGTTAACTGAGGTATATTGCAACGTGTTACAGTCTACCTCCCATAAAGGGTTAACTGAGGTATATTGCAACGTGTTACAGTCTACCGCCCAAAAAGGGTTAACTGAGGTATATTGCAACGTGTTACAGTCTAGTGTCCGTAAAGGGTAAACTGAGGTACTGAATATTGCAACGTGTTACAGTCTACCACCCATAAAGGGTAAACTGAGGTACTGTATATTGCAACGTGTTACAGTCTACCACCCATAAAGGGTAAACTGAGGTACTGAATATTGCAACGTGTTACAGTCTCCCACCCATAAAGGGTAAACTGAGGTATTGTATATTGCAACGTGTTACAGTCTACCACCCATAAAGGGTAAACTGAGGAACTGTATATTGCAACGTGTTACAGTCTACCGTCTGTAAAGGGTTAGCTAAGGTATAGTACGTGGCCTTTGGACTTATTCATGAAATTAATAAAGTCTCCCTGATATGGCGTTTCCTCCGGTTCTCTTATGGCGTTTCCTCCGGTTCTCTTATGGCGTTCCCTCCGGTTCTCTTATTGCGTTCCCTCCGGTTCTCTTATGGCGTTTCCTCCGGTTCTCTTATGGCGTTTCCTCCGGTTCTCTTATGGCGTTTCCTCCGGTTCTCTTATGGCGTTTCCTCCGGTTCTCTTATGGCGTTCCCTCCGGTTCTCTTATGGCGTTCCCTCCGGTTCTCTTATGGCGTTTCCTCCGGTTCTCTTATGGCGTTTCCTCCGGTTCTCTTATGGCGTTCCCTCCGGTTCTCTTATGGCGTTCCCTCCGGTTCTCTTATGGCGTTTCCTCCGGTTCTCTTATGGCGTTCCCTCCGGTTCTCTTATGGCGTTCCCTCCGGTTCTCTTATGGCGTTCCCTCCGGTTCTCTTATGGCGTTTCCTCCGGTTCTCTTATGGCGTTCCCTCCGGTTCTCTTATGGCGTTCCCTCCGGTTCTCTTATGGCGTTCCCTCCGGTTCTCTTATGGCGTTCCCTCCGGTTCTCTTATGGCGTTCCCTCCGGTTCTCTTATGGCGTTTCCTCCGGTTCTCTTATGGCGTTTCCTCCGGTTCTCTTATTGCGTTCCCTCCAGTTCTCGTAAACTTGTTCTGCATTTCCATTTTTAGTCCCCGCACCAAACTCCCACCCAGCACCATCCACTAGTCACACACAAAATAGTAATACACTTTCATAGACTTCAATAAAACGTGTCTCTACTGTCTAACTGACCAGCGGGCTGACCAGGCTATCATAAGGAGCAGTACGGCCTTACTCTACTGAGACTTTGCTTACAAATGTTTTCTCTGAGCGTGCCCAGATATCCTGATACCAAGGGCACATCTTATCTTTAACTCCTTATCCAGACACCAGATGTGCTCAGGAAGGAGATGCTACGGACGTTTACGTCAGAGGCATTATGCTGGGAGGTGCTGTTTTATTAGTTGCTTTTTTTAAAGATACTTTAGCTGATTGCTTGAGTGATTCGAGATGGCAGGGAGTTCAATGCCATCATGGCTCTATATACTACTGTGCGTTGCTTTGAATTAGTTTGGGGTTTAGGGACTATGGAGAGACCTTTAGTTGCGTGCCTTGTGGAGTGTGAACGTCTGTCAGAGCTGTATGTTAGTTGATTGAATAGACAGTTTGCCTTTTTTTAACGCATTCATATTTCTAACAAAAATGAAAAGTGACGCAGACAATCTCTCCTCTAGTTTTGAGCCAGGAAAGGTCAGCATGCGTTTTGTTGACACTAGCGCTCTTGGAACATTGCAGGGAAAGATGTACGGTTCTGTTATGAGACAGATTTAGCTGTATTGTTTCCTCCTTTGCAGCACCAGACCGTATTGGTCAGTTGTGGTGTTAGGAATGCTGAGCATCTCCTTGTCAAAGACAGACCTCTCCCCATCTCGACATCAATTTCATCAATACGCCTTGACCGTGACAATCTACAGTCTAAGGTGACACCAGGAACTTTAGTTTCCTCAACTGGTTCTATAACCAGATTTCCCCCCCCCCCCCCGTAACCAGATCCAGCTTAGTTCTAGAGCTTAAGGAATGATTTGTACCAAATACTATACTCTTGGTCTTAGATATATTCAGGACTAGTTTATTGCTGGCCACCCATTCTGAAACTAACTGGAACTCTTTGTTTAGAGTTCCAGCCGTTTCGCTATCTGTGGTCGCCGCTGTGTATAGGGTTGAATCATCAGCATACATAGACACACAGGCTTTGTTTAAGACTAGTGGTAAATCATGAGTAATAATAGAACGCAGTAATGGGGTCAGGATAGCTGTCTTGTGAAATTCCACACTTTACATGTATTACGTTAGAGAGGCTTCCATTGGAAAAAAAACCCATCTGTGTTCTATAAGATCTTATCTTATAGATAAGCTTTTGATCTATAAGCTTTTGATCCACGATATGGCAGAGGGTTTAAAGTCATAACATATACGTTTTTCCCGCTAACAAACGATGGTCAGTAATATCAAATCTAACAGTACAGCTCCCATCATCTTCTTATTAGCAATTTCTTGCGGCCAATCATCAGCCATTTGTTTCAGTGCAGTACATGTAGAATGCACCCTCTCTATAGGCATGCTGAAAGTCTGTTCATTCGCTTCAGAGAGAAATTACTTTGTATCTGGTCAAAAACAGTTATTTCCAAACGTTCGCTAAGAGCCGTCAGTAAACGTGGTCTGTTGTAAACCATCAAAGGGCGTTTTACCTGAGCTCTGTTGGCGTTGCAGTTCCTCCGCTACATCACTGGCTCAGATATTCTCTATCGTTCACCCTCGATTATCCACTCTCTTTTAGATGACCAATCTTTTCCATTCCAACCACATGCATCCTTTCATTTAACATCAAACATAAAATGTCTCAAATGTAGACAGACAAAAGGGAGACAACGCTCTCCATGTCTAAATCAGATCAAGTGTTATTCCTCACATGCTTTCTAAACAACAGATGTGGACTAACAGTGAAATGTTTACTTACGGGCCCTTCCCAACAATGCAGAGAGAAGGAAAATAGAGAAATAATAGAAAAATAAAAAAAGTGAAAATAGATACATAATGAGTAACGATACCAGTACCAGTACCGAGCCGATGTGAAGGGGTACGAGGTAATTGAGGTAGATATGTATATATAACTAGCAATAAAGGGACCGATAGTAAACAGTAGCAGAAGCATATGTGATGAGTCAAAAAAGTTTGTGCAAAAAGGGTCAATGCATATAGTCCGGGCAGCTATTGGTTAACTATTTGACTAACTATTTAGCAGTCTTATTGCCTGGGGGTAGAAGCTGTTCAGGGTCCTGTTGGTTCCAGACTTGGTGCATCGGTACCGCTTGCCGTGTGGTAGCAGAGAGAACAGTCTATGACTTGGGTGGCTTGAACAATTTTTAGGGCCTTCCTATAGAGTTCCTGGATGGCAGGTATCTCAGCCCCAGTAGTGTACTACCCTCTGTAGCGCCTTGTGGTCAGATGCCAGGCATATGCCATACCAAGTGGTGATGCAGCTAGTCAAGATGCTCATTATGGTGCAGCTGTAGAACGTTTTGAGGATCTGAGGGCCCATGCCAAATCTTTTCAGCCTCCTGAGGGGGATGAGGCGTTTTCGTGCCCTCTTCACGACTGTGTTGATGTGTTTGGACCAAGATAGATCCTTAGTGATGTGGACACTGAGGAATTTGAAGCTCTCGAGCCGCTTACTTCAGGCCCGTCGATGTGAATGGGGGCGTGCTCAGCCCTCCGTTTCCTGTAGTCCACAATCAGCTCCTTTTATCTTGCTGACATTGAGGTAGAGGTTGTTATCTGGTTGTCTCTGACCTCCTTATAGGCTGTGTCATATCATCGTCGGTGATCATGCCTATCACCATCGTGTCGTCTGCAAACTGAATGATAGTGTTGGAGTCATGCACGGCCACGCAGTCGTGGGTGGACAGGGAGTACAGTAGGGGACTAAGCACGCACCCCTGAGGGGCCCCCGTGTTAAGGGTCAGCGTGGCATATGTGTTGTTGCCTACACTAACCACCTGGGGGCATCCTGTCAGGAAGTCCAGGATACAGTTGCAGAGGGAGGTGTTTAGTCCTAGGGTCCTTAGCTTACTGATGGGCTTGGAAGGTACTATGGTGTTGAACGCTGAGCTGTAGTCAATGAACAGCATTCTCACGTAGGTGTTCCTTTTGTCCAAGTGGGAAAGGGCAGTGTGGAGTGCAATAGAGATTGCGTCACCTGTGGATCTGTTGGGGCGGTACGCGAATTGGAGTGGGTCCAGGTTGTCTGGGATGATGGTGTTGATGTGAGGCACGACCAGCCTTTCAAAGCACTTCATGGCTACAGATGTGAGTGCTACGGGTCGGTAGTCATTTAGACAGGTTACCTTGGCGTTCTTGGGCACAGGGACTATGGTGGTCTGCTTGAAACATGTTGGTATTACACACTTGGTCAGGGACAGGTTGAAAATGTCAGTGAAGACACTTGCCAGCTGGTCAGCTCATGCTTTGAGTACACGACCTGGTATTCCGTCTGGCCCTAGCTGGCCAAAGTTCAGAAGTTCAGGACCCCATAGACTAAGTTGTGAACAGATTGTAATTTCTGCCCCCCAAGACCTGACCTAGCGCCTTCCTTTCCTCTCCTTCCCCTGGTGTCTGATCTGAACCAGGCCAATTACTAGCTATGGATCACAAGATCCAATCAGGGCTGGTTGTCATTGAGGTCATGTATTGAGGTACTGTGGAGATATTATGGAGACTTTTGGGGGACTTTTTTCTCATTCAATCAGGGCGGTACAAGGCCAACAGAGCTCAGAATTTGGGGTGGAAGTATAGTGAAAATCAGTGGGGTGACACACACACAAATATGCAGGCACGTGTACACACACACATACGCACACTTTTGGCTCATGTTCATATCTCTGCTTTTCCTTCATAATGAGGCTGTGTTTTCCCTGCTTTGAAACTCCCACTGATATGTTAGTGAGGAGCAAACAGACTGGAGATACAGCAATGAAGTATAATTATCCTTTGCTACAAGGTAATCTTGGGTTTTATCAACAGTAAAATAGTCTGAAATGCTTTACTGCAGCATAATGTAAATGATGGCACTGCTATCATACTGCTGGTATAGAATAGTATTGTAATTCCACCCCACAGATTACAGTGACCAATAGTGTGTGCCATGGTATTGTTGTTTCTGGTTCATTAACAGTGCCTTGTAAGAGATTATATTTGTTGCACCTGTGAGTGAGAATGCTGTACCAATTTAACTCCCATGTGGTTATGGTACCCCATCAATTTGTATAGGGGACAGATTGGAATGGCAGCAAGTCTTGCACCTTTTGCCATGTCCTTTTGGTCTGTTTTGCCCTGTAGTCACTGACAGTTTGGAAGCCTTCAGAAGTACAAGGGATATAAAACACCAGATATTCATTAATATACTGTAATGTGTAAACACTTTACCTAGCAGCCAACCTGCTTACACCAATCTCTTGTAATTACAGTAAAATACTGTGAAATACAAACCCCTCCCCTCAATGAATTTAATTAATTAATCCATTCATTCATTTCAATTACGGTAGCGTATACTTTTTTTAAAAGTATAACCCAGTCAATGTTACCGTATTGTGCTATGTATCATTACACAGTACTTGCTATGATACCATATTTATATTCAGTAGGTGTACTGTAATATGAAAAACAGAATTGTACTTGCCACGAGCTGCCTGTAAGCTACTGTCAAATTCACAGTAACCCCTTTGCAGTGTTTATAACCTACTGCTGTGGGCCTCTTACTCACCATTTAACCCCCCCACACACAACCCTGACAGGCTCTCTGCAGGAGGTTGACCTTAAAGGGTGCGGTCAACACCGCATTTAGCAAACACTCGCACGCAGGCGTTCATACACGCACGCGCGCGCACACACACACACACACACACACCAAACGGAAGCTCTTACAGGAATGAGGAATTAGTAGTGAGGTGCAGGTGTCAGCCCCCCCACTGACGATAATGCCGTTTATCCTACAGGAGTTATGACTGTCCCCCTGACCCTGTCACCACACTCACTCACCAAAGGCAGAGAGATACACCGTGTCCTTCTGGAATGTCAGAGGGGCTGTTAAAGCTCTCCGTGCCGCTCTCCGTCTTTCTCTGTCCTACGTCACGTCCAGGGGATGAGGTGGCAATCTCGATCTCTCTTTCTCTCCCTTCTCTCTGGTGGATGTTCTCCCTGTTCCACAGCTGCTTTTAGCAGACGGTGCTCTCACAATACGACCTATATGCATTTACTCATTGTGCTCTGAGGAAGGTGTACACACACGCGCGCATACACACACACACACACACACACACACAAATGAGACATCTTGGGAGGAGACACAGTCGTACATTACCAGGCGGTGCTGTCGTGTGTGTAGGGACCAGTGCTACTGTTACCAAGCACTTCCATCATCTTTAAATCACCATCTGCTTTTTACAAACACAGCTTTTGAACGCTCAACATATGCCAAGGATATTATCTCTGCCTGTAGCCGCGGCTCCGTGACAAGCTGAGCTGTGGCGTAATTGTGGATTTGAAAGCGTTGTTGAATTGTCACGTGGGGTTGACAGTCTTCTAAGTGTTCATCTGTCTGTTTACAACATTGTTCCTGTTTTATCTTTAGTCCCTCAGATTGCTTACCTGCTGTTCTTCTTCCAACGGCTTCACTACACCAAACTTTTCCGTTTGGACCTAGTAGGAGCGGTTCAGTTGCGTTGAGTGTGACCCACCTCCACACAACATTTCGAGCGAGGCCTGTGCCATCCTAAATAGGAGTTAGATGTATAGGCCGGCCACAGCCAGAGTATGTCAGCTTTAAATCACTGATATGGCCACATCCATAAAGCATATAACTGTTATTTCCCTGCAGAATAATGGCACACATTTGTTTCCCTCTGGCTCGCTCTTGAAGTGTTATACGGCTGCCTGTAACAGCCCCCCCCACACACACACACCTTTCACAGTTTGTGAACTGTGAAAGGGGTTACCTTTTATGAAAGTGGTGACATTATAACATCCTGACACAGCTCCATGGCAACCTGCTCTGAAGGTCAGTGTGTGTGTCTTCGGCTAGCAGCTCAACTCTGTTCTGTTGGAGTAATGATCGCCGCGCTGACGGGGAATCACCGCTCTGCTGATATGAATTCCTCTCTCTCTCTCTCTCTCTCATTCTTCTCAGCTCACCCTCTTTTCTCTTTTCATCCTCTCCTCCTGTCTCTCTACCTCCCCACCCTCCCACTCTCTCGACATCACCTCGATCGCTCATTCTCGTTCTCTTTACTTCTCTCCCGCCCCCTCTCTTTTCACCGTCATCTCTCCCGGGGGAAGGGGAGAGCGAGGTATTGAGAGGGAAGGGAGGGCACGAGAGAGAGCAAATGCAGAGGGACAGAGAAGTGAGTTAGTCACGAAAGAGAGAAGGAGAGGGCGAAGGAGTGAGGTACAGAGTGGCGCTTGTGTGGTGTTCACTGTGCACAGGTGGGCGACAGGTGTAATTACCCGCAAAGTGGAGACAGGTGGGACAGACAGAGAGAAGGGGGGGGGATAAGAAATAGAAGGATAGGAGGAGGAAGGGAGGGTTGACCACAGATGCCCCTGTGTGTGAGTTGGACTCTCAGACCAGGTGGGTTACGGGTGTGGCTGAAAGAAATAAAGACAAAAGGGAGAGAGAGGGGGAAGACGGGGGAGGAACTGATGACATGACATTTTTTACACCAGGTGTCAGCAACCAGACCAGGTATAATGAATGAGAGTGGTCCTCGTTACATGAAGTCAAATACATACTCACGGACACCGCATTTGCCTCTCGCATCTGTTTTGAAATGCTTTCTCAAAGGGAAAATATTCTAACGTTTGAATTTCCGAGATTGCTTTACTTCTGACCTTGTTCTGACGAGGTTACGCAACAGAAACACAGGAAACTGCGCTTGAAGGGAACATGGAGTGATTTGCTACTTCCCAGTGTTTAGACCGTAATGTACAGTACCTGGAACAGTTTGTCCTTATCGCCACTCATCAACAGCTCTAAACACATCTATTTCAGAGCAATGTTTGGATCAGTTGCGTAAGTAAACTAACTAACGTTGATATGCGTTTTATACTTGATTATGCCTTGAATTGGTTGTTCCCACCAGGAGTTTACAATGACACACACTCAACACACATGCACAAACACACATACACACACACACACACACGCATACACACACACACATACATACACAGATTGTTTTATAACGATAAACGGTGTGGCCCAAAAAAATCTCTGCTCTAGTTTGTTGTACTCAAAGTTGAGGTCATAGGGAGGGAGAGGGGTATGGATAGAGGCACGGGGGAGAGAGAGAAGGACGGAGAGATAGAGAGAGCCTTCAGTGACTTTGTCTCCTGCTTTATAATCTGATGGAGGCTCTTTGCCTGTGAGACCATTGTGGATTAAGGTATTAGACTTCTATTCCATATCGATTTGCCCACACACACACACACACACGCACGCACACACGCGCACTTGCAAACATGTCAAAGCATATTTACAATTGGATCAGGTCAATAGGAAGCATGAAAAGCTTGGATGGCAGGATGTTGGGGGGGGGGACATTTTTCTACCACTTCCTTGGTGACGGGCCAGGATATAAAGAGGGCCTTTCAAACACACACACACCAGTGTTTTGCTGTAACTGATCTAACTCTAAGCTTTATGTTGGAAAATATATCTTAAAAACTTCTCCGCTTCATCAATATCTACATACCCTGCCAGCCTATAGCCTCTGCGCGATTGACAGCTGCCAAGTCCCAGATAACCCCCCCAGAATGAAGGAGGGAGGGAAGGAGGGAGGGAGATGAATTAATCCGTATTCAGATTTAATTTTCTTCCTCTGAAGAAAGCTGCTAACTTGCTGCGATCCAGGAGTCCCCTCTATGAAACACACATGTCCACACTATGCATACCTGCTTGTTTGTGTGTGTGTGTGTGTGTGTGTAACAACCCCAGCTCGGGTAATATGGTAACCCTATATGTCTGATTCCCCTCTCTCCCTGTCAATCAATAGCCCAGTTAGACAGCAGGGAATGTAGCTGTCAATCACATCATAAATGGACCTGTCACATGCTCCAGTGACATCACACTGAGTCAGAGCAGCGCTGACAGTCAGAGCAGCGCTGGGGAAAAGTTTCCAAAGCAGTGTGGGAATGTTTGGCGGACTCTGCTTTGCTTTTGACCTGTGTCGTACACTTGTTTCTCTCGTCTATAGCGAGGGACGGAGGGAGGAAAGTCAGCCCTATCCACCGATCAAAGTCGCATCCAAATCCATGTGGGCTTCATGGTTAATGCTGTCAATTCTGCCAATGCATTTGATAATGAAACAGCTTATCTGACTTGACTGTCTATCCTCTTTTCACACTTGCTACCCCTCCTTTCCCCCCTCTCTCTTTCATTCTCCAGTTCCGACTCCAATCCACTTTTCCAACCGAAAGCACACGTGTAATTAGCCAACTGCACTAACTGGGGTTGCCTAGTTATGTGGGCTGTGGGCTGGGTCAGAGCTGCTCTTACTGGTGTTTTAAAAAAAATATATATTCCACCTTTATTTAACCAGGTAGGCTAGTTGAGAACAAGTTCTCATTTGCAACTGCGACCTGGCCAAGATAAAGCAAAGCAGTTCGACACATACAACAACACAGAGTTACACATGGAATAAACAAACATACAATCAATAATACAGTAGAAAAATCTATATACAGCATGTGCAAATGAGGTAGGATAAGAGAGGTAAGGCAATAAATAGGCCATGGTGGCAAATTGATTACAATATAGCAATTAAACACTGGAATGGTAGGATGTGCAGAAGATGAATGTGCAAGTTGAGATACTGGGGTGCAAGGAGCAAGATAAATAAATTAATACAGTATGGGGATGAGGTTGATTGGATGGGCTATTTACAGATGGGCTATGTACAGGTGCAGTGATCTGTGAGCTGCTCTGACAGCTGGTGCTTAAAGCTAGTGAGGGAGTTAAGAGTCTCCAGCTTCAGAGATTTTTGCAGTTTGTTCCAGTCATTGGCAGCAGAGAACTGGAAGGAGAGGCAGCCAAAGGAAGAATTGGCTTTGGGTGTGACCAGTGAGATATACCTGCTGGAGCGCGTGCTACGGGTGGGTGCTGCTATGGTGACCAGTGAGCTGAGATAAGACGGGGCTTTACCTAGCAGAGACTTGTAGATGACCTGGAGCCAGTGGGTTTGGCGACGAGTATGAAGCGAGGACCAGCCAACGAGGGCATACAGGTCACAGTGGTGTATGGTATATGGGAGCTTGGTATATGGGGCTTTGGTGACAAAACGGATGGCACTGTGATAGACTGCATCCAATTTGTTGAGTAGAGTGTTGGAGGCTATTTTGTAAATGACATCGCCGAAGTCGAGGATCGGTAGGATGGTCAGTTTTACGAGGGTGTGTTTGGCAGCATGAGTGAAGGATGCTTTGTTGCGAAATAGGAAGCCAATTCTAGATTTAATTTTGGATTGGAGATGTTTGATGTGAGTCTGGAAGGAGAGTTTACAGTCTAACCAGACACCTAGGTATTTGTAGTTGTCCACATATTCTAAGTCAGAACCATCCAGAGTAGTGATGCTGGACGGGCAGGTGTTGCCTAGTTATGTGTGCTGTGGGCTGGGTCAGAGTTGCTCTAACTGGTGTTGCCTAGTTATGTGTGCTGTGGGCTGGGTCAGAGCTGCTCCCGGCTAAACACATTCACTGTGGATTCAAGTCAACAAGTATAACACACGTGCATATACAAAAACACACAAGTACGAATGTACACACACCTACAAGGCAAACTAGTTAATGGTGTGTATAAAGTCTCCTCTACAATTCATCAGTAAGCTGTAGCAGCAGAATCCATCTTGACTAAGATTTAGGATACCAGCAGAGAGCGAAATGAGAAAATAGAGTGTAAGGAAGCAAGTAGCGCACTCCCTTTTTACACACACACACACACACACATACACACACACACAACCTGGCCTGAAACAAATGCACCTGTCAGCTCTGTGTACCTGCCAGCGGCTGAAGCACTCATCTGGGGCTATGAGCGCGTGTGTGTGTATATACCATACTGTGTGTGTACCTTTACCAGGCCTCCAGTGTCACGAGCTCTGCTGTTTGGCTACTGTGCAGCAACGTAGAGTTTGCCCCCAGAAAGCCTATGTAAATTACGATCGCCAGAATGGTCCCCCAAAAAATGCGATGACCGTTTTGGCCTCTAAAATGTGTTTATTATGATCAAGTTCGAGCCCTACTGTGAATTATTTTAAAGTTCAAGATATTTAATTAAATAGTGATGCATTCTGACTGCTACATTTGTCGTCACACAGGACCAGGTGCTGACACAAACCAATCACGGGCCTGCAGGGAGGCTCCCGGTTGACTTTCTCTGGCAGGATGAAAATGACTACATCGACAATGATCCTTCAACTAGCTCTCACAGTCTCGCGTTAGAATTAGACGTTCATCCATGTTTCTCAAAACGTCAAATTTCAAAGTGGTTCCGAAACGTTAAGTTAAGGCATTAACGCTGAAATCTTAAAGTTAGGCATGAACTCTGACTAGTTAAGGTAAGGGTTAAGGTTTGGGATAGGTTTTAAACAAAAATCTCAATAACAACTTTCTATCGCTGGATTCGAACATGCCGCCTTTGGCAGCGGAGGCAGATGTTTGCCTACTTAAAGGTAACAGGGCTCACCTTTGCCCCTAGTGGCCATTTTCCATGTCATCTCCCAACGTCCTCAGAAATGTATGGACGTCGAATACTGACTTGTATCACAGATGACCTGGCTGGATCCTTTGCTAGTTACGGCCACTTTCACCAGGATCCTTAGCGACTCTTGGTGCCATTCAGCCCCATTCAGAAAAGTGACGCGCTTCAAATATTTCCGGCCTCATGCGCCGTCGGGAGTTTTCCATAGGAGTATGTGGATGACGTCAGCGCTATCACCATCTACTGGTTTTACAGTCTACGACCTTGTAGGCAACTGTACAACGGTGTTTATGTTTGTGTGTACACTACCGTTCAAAAGTTTGGGGTCACAGAAATGTCCTTGTTTTTGAAAGAAAATAAAACATTTTGTCCATTTAAAATAACATCAAATTGATCAGAAATACAGTGTAGACATTGTTAATGTTGTAAATGACTATTGTAGCTGAAAACGGCAGATTTCTTTAATGGAATATCTACATAGGCGTACAGAGGCCCATTATCAGCAACCATCACTCCTGTGTTCCAATGGCACATTGTGTTAGCTAATCCAAGTTTATCATTTTAAAAGGCTAATTAATCATTAGAAAACCCTTTTGCAATTATGTTAGCGCAGCTGAAAACTGTTCTTCTGATTAAATAAGCAATAAAACTGGCCTTCTTTAGACTAGTTGAGTATCAGGAGCATCAGCATTTGTGGGTTCGATTACAGGCTCAAAATGGCCAGAAACAAATAACTTTCTTCCGAAACTCGTCGGTCTATTCTTGTTCTGAGAAATGAAGGCTATTCCATGCGAGAAATTGCCAAGAAAATGAAGACCTCATACAGCTCTGTGTATACATACAGCCCTTCACAGAACAGCAGAAACAGTCTCTAACCAGAATAGCAAGAGGAGTGGGAGGCCCCGGTGCACAAATGAGCAAGAGGACAAGTACATTAGAGTGTCTAGTTTGAGAAAGAGATGCCTCACAAGTCCTCAACTGGCAGCTTCATTAAATAGTACCCGCAAAACACCAGTCTCAACGTCAACAGTGAAGAGGCGACTCCGCGATACTGGCCTTCTAGGCAGAGTTGCAAAGAAAAAGCCATATCTCAGACTGGCCTAATAAAAAGAAAAGATTGAGATGGCAAAAGAACACAGACACTGGACAGAGGAAGATTGGAAAAAGTGTTATGGACAGATGAATGTAAGTTTGAAGTGTTTTGATCACAAAGAACATTTGTGAGACACAGAAAAAAATGAAAGATGCTGGAGGAGTGCTTGACGCCATCTGTAAAGCATGGTGGAGGCAATGTGATGGTTTGGGGGTGCTTTGGTGGTGGTAAAGTGGGAGATTTGTACAGGGTTAAAGGGATCTTGAAGAAGGAAGGCTATCACTCTGTTTTGCAACACCATGCCATATCCTGTGGACGGCGCTTAATTGGAGCCAATGTCCTCCTACAACAGGACAATGACCCAAAGCACAGCTCCAAACTATGCAAGAACTATTTAGGGAAGAAGCAGTCAGCTGTTATTCTGTCTATAATGGAGTGGCCAGCACAGTCACCGGATGTCAACCCGATTGAACTGTTGTGGGAGCAGCTTGACCTTATGGTACGTAAGAAGTGCCCATCAAGCCAATCCAACTTGTGGGAGGTGCTTCAGGAAGTATGAAATCTCTTCAGATTACCTCAACAAATTGACAACTAGAATGCCAAAGGTCTGCAAGGCTATAATTGCTGCAAATGGAGGATTCTTTGACTAAAGCAAAGTTTGAAGGACACAATTATTATTTCAATTAAAAATCATTATTTATAACATTGTCAACGTCTTGACTATATTTCCTATCATTTTGCATCTCATTTCATGTATCTCTTCATGGAAAACAAGGACATTTCTAAGTGACCCCAAACTTTTGAAAGGTAGTGTATGTCTGAGTGGCTTTTCAGGCTTTGCTCAGTATTAAATTGCCTTGTCATACATACAGTAATATGCCGTAGGGGTAATTCTATGCTTTAATAAATGCAGCATTTTGAAGATGTAAAGTGTGGGAAGTCTGTGTCTGTGCGGTAGGTTTGCTATAGATTTTTAAAATCCTTTACATGAGACCGATACAGCCTTTACCAGCCACACCATTCTGCCTTGGTAATTGGTTTCCCTCCTCTTCCCGCCTTCCTTTACCGGTCTTTCTTTCTTTTCCCTCTGCTCTCACCCCTTGCTAATCCCCTATCCCCCTCTCCTTCTCTCTTTCTTACGCCATTGTTTATTTTTTTATCAATCCTATAACAGCAGATGTGCTTCTGCCGGTCTGGGCAGGTGGAGAGGGAGGGATCAATAGCGATGTAGATAGGGTGGGACGGAGAGAGGGATGCATGGGGCTGGTGGGAGAGAAAGATGTAATGAAAAGCTATTTTCCCTTTCCCTTTTCCCTCTCTCTCTTTCCTCTCCTCTCTCTCTTCTCTCTTCTCTCTCTCTCTCTCCTCTCTCTCTCTGCCTCTTCTCTCTCTCGTCTCTCTCTCTGCCTCCTCTCTCTCGTCTCTCTCTCCTCTCTCTCTGCCTCTTCTCTCTCTCTCGTCTCTCTCTCGTCTCTCTCTCTGCCTCTTCTCTCTCCTCGCTCTCTCTTCTCTCCTCTCTCCTCACTCTCTCTGCCTCTTCTCTCTCCTCTCTCTCTCCTCTCTCTCTCTGCCTCTTCTCTCTCGTTTCTCTCTCCTCTCTCTCTCTGCCTCTTCTCTCTGCCTCTTCTCTCTGCCTCTTCTCTCTGCCTCTTCTCTCTCCTCTCTCTCTCTCTCCTCTCTCTCTTACGTCTGTCCTTTCCACTGTATGATTTCTCTTTCTATACAAGATCTTCCTTTCGTCGTAAAAGTGGTTGGAATGACACTCTCTTTCTCTTCTTCCCTCTGCACCCTTTGTTTCTCTCCCTCCTTCCCTTTCTCTGTCTGTCGTCCTTGCTCTATCTCTCCGGCGGCTGTGCTGAGCTCTTGAGCGGAGGCTGATGGGAGCTCATTGGGTGCGGTGTGTGTGAGCAATGTCACTGGACTGTGTAATTGAAATGGAAATAAGCCAATCAGGGACTGGTGTGGCACGGTACCTTACTCTGCATGCACTCCACTGTTCCAACTCTCCTGACTCTGAGTGTGTTTGTAGGAAGTAGCAAGGATAGTTTTCGGCCCTGCCGAGGGGGATGTGTTTGAACGGTGTAATCAGCTGGAGACAAAAGGTTTAAACACCTAACAAACACGCACGCACGCACGCACACGCACACACGCACACACGCACACACACACACACACACACACACACACACACACACACAGCCAGGGTGCTTACGAGACCATTTCTTCCCCAGGACTGTGTTGTGACCTGCAGCTCTCTTGCAACAGCTGTAGCATAACAAAGACGTGCAATTATCATGGTTTGACAATTAGCCTGCCATCCACTGGCGGTTTTTAATTACCCTGCTAAATTACCAGGGCATCAAGGACTCTACTCACCAGACTGGAAAAGTGTTCTACCCGTCGTTAGAGGTGGAGGGTGTCAGAGGGGAAGTGTGTGCCTGTGATGGCCCGGAGTAAGAGAGTATTAGGGGCAGTTACAAGGTGTGTGTGTGTGTGTGTGTGTGTGTGTGTGTGTGTGTGTGTGTGTGTGTGTGTGTGTGTGTGTGTGTGTGTGTGTGTGTGTGTGTGTGTGTGTGTGTGTGTGTGTGTCGGGGGTTAAGGGCTCTTAACTCAAACACTCGACAGGGGAGTATTCTCGGAGTGTGTGTTTTCTCTTCTGCCGATTCAATTTGGTGTGGTGAAGATGTTCAAGTTATATGAACACACACGCGTGCGCACACGGGCCCGCGCATACACAGGGAGTGCCTCCTTAGCCCTTTGATAGAGCTGTAATTGACATTGTGTTATGTTTGCGTGTAGCAGTGGTATGTAGCTTCACCCACTCATCACCGGCCTCTCCATCGACCTCCAGTGTTCCATCACCTTAGACCTATTCACCTGACACGTATCCATATTTTTCTGCTTTGATTTATTTACGTGGTACTTACACCTTGTGTGTGAGAGGCTGGTGTGTTTTGAAGACCGTTCTGTGCTGAATAACTTGTTCCTTTTCCCGGTGAATTACAGCATTGTTGATGAAAAACCCCACAGTCAATCGTGTCTGCTATTGATAGACACTAAGACATTAGGACCATAAAAAAAAAAAAACATGAACAATATTTGTATTCTACTTTTAATTAACCTGACGTTTAGAGAAGATGTTTGACAGAGAGGTAAAACAATCTGTCGCTAAGATGTTGAACTAGTAGATTGTGTGTGTGTAGATTGACTTTGGTTGAGGAAACAAGCTTCTAGTCACTCACTCACTCACTCACTCACTCACTCACTCACTCACTCACTCACTCACTCACTCACTCACTCACTCACTCACTCAGTTGTATCTGCTACTATTGCCCCCCCCCCCCCCCCCCCCTCTTCTGTCCCAGTGCCAGACCACCTTTTGAACTGATAGCAGGGAAGTGTGTCTGTCCTGCTCAGTCACCCAAACATCCTCTGGTTCATTTGCAGTCCAGACCGTTGTCTCTACAGCAGAACAAAGGAAAGGGGGGGAGACAGTCCATCACTCACTCACTCACTCACTCACTCACTCACTCACTCACGACACACACACACACACACACACACACACAAACACCGCGGAGAGGCTGAGCAGTCGAAGCGCGTGTTGTGATTATTAAATCAGTGACATTTAAGCCAGAGGAGATGTGTTGCTCTACCTGTGGGTTGCAGTGACATGTTTTAAATGAGATGTTACACATGAGATGCTGCCTGCCCTGAAGGTAAACAGTCTTACTCAGCTATTTATTCTAATGAGTAAATACAGGAAAACCCCATTAGACGCTAGCATAAACGTCACACAAACGTACATACTGTACACACGTTACATACCGCACGCTCACATACACGCTCATGCACACAGGTGCACACACACCAAACAGATGGTGTCAGTCAAGCTAGCCCAATCTCCCCAAGCTAGCCCAATCTCCCCAAGCTAGCCCAATCTCCCCAAGCTAGCCCAATCTCCCCAAGCTTGCCCAATCTCCACTAGTAACACTGTGTTAGTGAAGGCTTCCATATAGAATGTGATACTCCACAACGAGAGAAGGACTGTCAAAGGCTATTCTCCCCCTCTCCCCTAATGACTGGGGAGTAGGGAAGCAGCTGTGAGTGTGAGTGTGAGTGTGTGTGTGTGTGTGTGTGTGTGTGTGTGTGTGTGTGTGTGTGTGTGTGTGTGTGTGTGTGTGTGTGTGTGTGTGTGTGTGTGTGTGTGTGTGTGTGTGTGTGTGTGTGTCGTCCTCATCAGTGGGATTATTAATGCAGCCCAGACCACCTTTATCATCATAACATCATCAGCAGTCTGCTTACTTTGGCCGACACTCTACTCTGTCGGAGGGTGGAGAGAGAGAGGGAGAGAGAGTTTGGGGAAAGGGAGAGATGAGGGGCAGAGGATAGAGCCTAGAAGAGAGGGAGCGCAGAGTGTTCTAAGTGATGTCTATGTCCCGTGAACAAGGATGAGAGGGTTTTCAATTAAAAGTTTTTGTCAGGTCTCTCTCTCGCCAGACAAAGACTGATTCCCAATTAAAAATCCAGACGTATCAAAGGCGAGGAGGAGAATGAAACTCTCTTTTCAGGGGTTAAGTTGGGTTCGGTGCCCTGAGGTTAGAGTCAGACTGGCCCATACCCACCCCAGAACTAAACACACCCACACAAATTGCTTTCCTTGTAGGATTTTAAGGCACGATTCAATGGAACCCCAGGACAGTGGTTTGTGGACAAATCAATGAGGAATTCAGAACTTAGCCTGTGTGTGTGTGTGTGTGTGTGTGTGTGTGTGTGTGTGTGTGTGTGTGTGTGTGTGTGTGTCTCAGATGAGGGCATTAGAACCTCATGGCCTTCTGTAGTCTGTTGTGGATCAGTGGAGTTATAAACATGCCTCTCTGCACAGCCTTCTGGGGAAAAAACACACGCTGTATTTTGGTATCGTTTGACATTTCCTGCTTCAACTATCTCACATCTCCCCTAATAATTTTCTCTCTGGAACCCTCGGTCGGAGTTTTTCCTTCACTGTGTTTTCAAAAATACATTTGTTGTCTTCTTTTTTTTTCCGATGGAACTTTCTGGCATCCGAAAGAGAGAGATTTTGTCCAAGTAGGATTTTTCAGTGTGCGAATCACCACGCCGGGGAGAAGTGGTAAATATGAGTTGCTCAGATGGATTCACAGACAAACCTCCTCGTTCACCGAAGCCACGTGACGGATATCTAAAGAATGTTGAGAGCCAGCCGGTGCTCATAAAACCTGTCATATCGAAACAAATTCATCACCATAAAACATAGAGAAAATGTTAACAGGACTGTCATGTTTATGTTTGTGTGTCTGTGTCCCCGTGTGTGTGTTTTACAATTGAGGATGTTTTAGGACCCTTCGGTGATCTTGTTGATATGAACTGAAGTGGAGTGGAAGTGGGAGTGCGCTCATCTAGTTACATTGACTTCTGTGACCAGCACACTGTGTACTGCAGAAATGTGTTTAAGACCGTGAATGTTAATGTTACTTTTAAAGAACTACAATCAATCTCTATTACTGTCTAGAGCAAAGTCACTTCCTTGTTTTTTTTTTTTAAATGTTATTTTTAATGTAATGTACTTTGTGTTTGTGATTGACCGTGTGTAAAGGCAGCCAAATATACACTCTCATTCTGACCCTAAATGGACAGGTTCTTTGAGCTTCTGGAACTTTTTGAGGCACTTTCAATAGTGTACGACTGTTAATGAGTAATCAACGAATTCATTCCGTTCGTTCACATTACACAATTGCTGATTTTATCATCCCATTCCATCTATAGCTGAAGCCCTTCACTAATCTTCCAAACACTAACGTTCTCGTCCTTGGCTTCTGTCCAATCAGGTTCCACCGTGGAGACTACCACATTGATGTGTGTATAAACGACTACCTGGACGTGTTCTGTCCCCACTATGAAGACACGGTGCCCGAGGAGCGGACGGAGCGCTACGTCCTCTACATGGTCAACTACGACGGCTACAGTACGTGTGACCACACCGCCAAGGGCTTCAAACGCTGGGAGTGTAACAGGCCTCACTCCCCCAATGGGCCGCTCAAGTTCTCAGAAAAGTTCCAGCTCTTCACCCCCTTCTCTCTGGGCTTCGAGTTCAGACCGGGCAGAGAGTACTACTACATCTGTGAGTACTAACATGTATCACCATATACGTATGTAGGATCTTCATTTTAGACGTTTTGCTACATCAGGAAAGAATCCTGCAGCAACAGGAAATGTGAATTATTTGAATTATAATGAATGGATTTTTTTTTTAAGGGGTAGATGCATTTTTCGTTAGGGCAAATCCAGTCTGACATTTGTAAGTGGAAATGACTCACTTTTGAAGCTTTTTTTAAACCTCGAATACACTACAAGTTTGCATTTCCTGCCGTTCAGGAAAATTCTCAGCAACAGAAGAGTGATCAAATTAAGATCCTGCATCTGTGTGTGCGAGTACTAGAGAGTAATGTCACGTGTTGTACTATTATGTGTTACAGTTGAAGTAAGACGGATGTCGGAGGGGGTGACGGATGCAGCCCTTAACGTGTTTAGAATTTTATTAAGCTGCCTCAGAAGAACAACCATTTCACATCCAAGTTTATATTAGAAGAATGTGATACTTCAAATCGGTCTGGTTGTTAGGAAGTCTTGGCAAAGCTGTCATAAAAAAACAACAACACATTACTCTCTATAACTCTTTACTGGACTGATCCACTTCTCTATGGGCCTTTGTAGAATATATCCTCTATCTCAGCTCATTTTCTGCCTGTTACACAGAACACAGAGCCTTAACCCCATATTACAGGAAATGTGGTGTGTGTTTGATAGAAAACAGCCTCTAACAGCCTTGACTCCTAACCCCATGTTTTTACAACCTTACGATTAGAGGAGACACTTGTAGACTCACATTTCACTGCAGCTTTTCATTTAGAACACATTGCTCCTAGAATGTTCTTCCCTAAAAAGGGAACGGAATCCTCTGGGATACTGATTAAGACCAATTTGAACATTAGAAGTGTTCCCTGCAGAACAGTATCCCATGCTTCGTAAAGAATGACAGAGAGTGGTTACTCTTCATATTACGATGTGAGGTTAAACAGCCCAGAGGTGCTGGAGTTTCATGTTTCATGTCTGTGGCTGTGGAGAGGAGTGTGTGTGTGAGTTCGTCTGAGGCTGCTACCCCAGGGAAATCAGTTTTTAGCAAAGCTGGGTGATGGAGTTGGGTTGAAAGTATCCCTTTGCTGCTGCTGTAATATGCTTCTAGTTGGACTCACTGACTCACTGCACTGCCAATACTACCTCCACACACTGTCTCAAACCGCGTACTCTGACACCAATATGTCTATTGATGTACTGATATTTCACTTCAGTGTATTGTTTGTGTGTGTACTGTTTGAGATCATACTGTATGAGTCAACCATAGTGTGAGGTTAGAATATGCTACCGTATGGGGAAGAACACTTCTATTTTGCCTCCAGAACTTCTGGGTCGTTCCACCAATTCGGTGCCTTTTGAGAAGTGTACTGTAAAAAGTTGAATTTCACCAAATGTTTGCCTTCTGTCATAAAGAGCACATTGTTCAACATCTCAAGAGGTTAAATAAAAAAATAAAAAAGGGAATATCTTAAATCAGCCATACAACCCCTTGTGAGAGGGGGGATGGAAGCTTGTTGTGTGCAACAGGGAGTGGCAATTGAATGCACGCATCATACAACATTTCTAGACTGTCTATCTATGGATAACAGGGTTGACGTGTTATGCTCGACCCGCTCGGTTTTCCCACCACAAAACACCCGGAAATGAAAACAACACAAAGCCGCCGATGTGGGCTGTAGCCACGCAAGAGACCAGTCCCAGTACGTATAACACCTCCATACACTGAGTGTACAAAACATTAGGAACTTTTTCCATGACAGACTGACCAGGTGAAAGCTATGATCCCTTATTGATGTCACGTTGTTAAATCCACTACAATCAGTGTAGATGGGGGGGAGGAGACAGGTTAAAGAAGCGTGAGAAGGGCTTACCAAGAAAAACTTCCAAAAGGACTAATTCAAGGTTAAAAGGAGTTGGAACACTCAACAACAAAAAAGCAACGATTTATTTATTTTAGCTCGCTTGAATTCACTGTACAGGATGTAGACAGGTGACTGATCTTTCGATGTCAAGCTAAAGTCTTCCTCAGGATTTTTAAAGACAATTGAGACATGGATTGTGTATGTGTGTCATTCAGAGGGTGAATGGGCAAGACAAAAAATGTAAGTGCCTTTGAACAGGGTATGGTAGTAGGTGCCAGGCGCACCGGTTTGAGGGCTGCTGGGTTTTTCACGCTGAACAGTTTCCCGTTTGCATCAAGAATAGTTCACCACCCAAAGGACACCCAGCCAACTTGACACAACTGTGGGAAGCATTGGATTCAACATAGGCCAGCATCCCTGTGGAACGCTTTCGACACCTGTTAGAGTCTATTCCCCCTGACGAATTGAAACCATTCAGAGTGCAAAAGGGGGTGCCACTCAATATTAGGAAGGTGTTCCTAATGTTTTGAACACTCTATTGTCCATTGTTCATTATTTGCCATGGTGTCATCACTGTGCAAATATCCTGGACCATAGGCAATATAATTAAAACAAGTTCAATGCTCAGCAATAATATACTATTGTTCCTTGTTCCCAAACATGGTGAGGTGTCCTCATCATTGTCTTATGCTGAGGCCAGCATCATAGCCATAAGCTAGGCTGTGTAATTGTGCATGGATAACATACCTGAATAATGAGCCAGTCGTGGGGTTCCAACGGTCGGCTTGTCCTTGTGTGTTGGGATTGATGTGCTGCTCGAAAAAGTATTGAGCTTCCATAGCAGTGGAAAACGTGTGTGTTGTGTTCTGGAAGGTCAAGATCAGTTTTGCCAGGTGGATGAAGCTTCGTCTCAGGTTTAGTTCTGCAATGTTAATCAGCAGTATGGGATCCAGCTTCTCCTACCCGAACAGTTCATGGAAAGGATTACTCATGAAGAAAGTTGGGTTGCCCACTTCCACACTAGTTTCAAGTCTTGTGACCCGCACATAGAATTTACAGGAATGATTTTCGAGTGATTCTGTTTTCTCTTTTAGGAATTTGATTATCCCTTCCAACTTAGCTTGCTCTGTTTCCAGGTCATGGAGTCGTACCTCTGTCGCATTGGCTGTCTTCTCCAGACTTTCCACGTTAGTTGAATATGTATCCACTTCAGCAGCGAGCACTGCCAATGATTCATTTACCGGTTTTAATTGTAAGTCGAGGGCAGATGTCATCTCCTCACAAACAATCTCTCGTATAGTAGCGGCCAGCTCTTTCTGATGTCTGGTGTTATGAGCCGCCTTGTTCCAGCAAGTGAATTGTGGACAGACGGATTCTAGCTGCTAAAGCAAAATAGACCTTGCTAGTTATTTACTGTCACACAATTAATGTCCGACACCTTAATATGACGCTTAGTATTGAGAAGTTTTAGAAAATAAGTCTGTTAATTCCTAGAAATTTGCTAAAGAAAGCCACTATAAGGTCACATGTTTCAAAGCATGCCACCGGAACCCTATCATGTATGACATTCCTGGGAGTGTGCAAACTTACATTTTTTATTACCATAGCATTTTTTTGTATGTTCTCTATAGTAATGTACTTGAAAATGTATCAATTCACCAATTCGGCACAACTCCTGGCAGACTTGATACAAAATATTGTGCAGTAATGTAATTCTTCACTGGATCAGTCTGAAACTTTGCACAAACACCGCTGCCTTTTGGTGGCCAAAATGTAAATTACACCTGGACTCCTATCTGAAAATATGTCCTTTCTCTTTCAAAGATGATAAAAAAGCATGTTTTTTGTTTGTATTATCTTTTACCAGATCTAATGTGTGATATTCTCCTACATTAATTTCACATTTCCACCAACTTCAAAATGGTTCCTTTCAAATGGTATCAGTGGCGCAGTGGTCTAATGCACTTCATCTCAGTGCAAGAGGCGTCACCACAGTCCCTGGTTCGATTCCAGGTTATCTCACATCCGGCTGTGATTGGGAGTCCCATAGGGTGGCGCACAATTGCCCCAGTGTCGCCCGGGGTAGGCCTTCATTGCTATGCGGGACATTTTAAACTTTAAACTAAGGTTTAAAAAGGCTTCTGAAGTTTGTAATTTCCACTTTGACATGTCAGACGTGGTTTTCCCTTACGAAAAATGTGTCAGCCCCTACAAAAAATGGCCACTAATTACAGTATAATCCACATAATAATTCACATTTCCTGTTGCTGCAGGATTCTTTTTCCTGCTATAGCAAACTGGCTCAAATTAAGATCCTCCATCTGTATTTTTGGTACGGTATCATTTCTGACAGTTAAGGACAAGCTGCCAAACACTCTCAGACATCTTTCCCCATGAAACATGACCCCTGCCTGGAGTGTTGAAACGGGCAGGGGATATCAGTGGGATATTATTGGTGGATCTACACACAAGTCTGTTCTATCCATCATCACCATTTATGATGGAGGCAGTTAACCTGACAGCCAACCAGGGACTTCTCTCTCTCTCTCCTTTATTATCTCCACCTGTTTCTTTCCCTTCCGAAGCGGTCGAGATGGAGGGGTTGCATTACAAAAACCTCCAAAATTCTTTAATGTTGGCCATTGTCAGCATGACACTAACCAACGTTTAATTCCGCTAATTGGCTCGGCACACTGCTAGCCAAAACCCTTACCTAAATAACTAACTGCCTGTGTATGACCAGTTGTCATGAGCTAACACCAGCTGCCATGACTATATATGGTATTTATGTCTCATATGCCTTTTCTATGATGGTGTTATTAAGCCTTATGTCAGCAGGTCAAAAGTTTCTTAGTAGAGTTTTATGTTACAGACTGCTTGCCTTGTCAGCCCTGATAGAGCTGAGAATCACAGGAGAAATGGCACGTCGTTACTCATTGTGTATTTATTTCTTGTGTTCTTTTTTCCCCCTACTATATCTCTCTGCGTTGTTGGGAAGGGCCTGTAAGTAAGCGTTTCGGTGTTAGTCTACAGCTGTTGTTTACGAAAGCATGTGACAAATACAATTTGATTTGAAGGGAGAGGGAAGGGAAGTCTCCAAGGTTGGAGTTCGATGCGGTTTAAGGGTTAGACACTTCCCCCTGTAAGTTTTTATTTCCAACCTTTTTTTTCCCTCATCCGGCTGAAGGATGCCTGTCCAGACTGCTAACTTAAATTACACTCCAACTGATAGGCTGCCCATAGAACACATCCATTCTGCTATACAATGTCATATTGCTTTAGATGCCTGCGGCTTCATTGCTCTCTGAGTGATTCCAGCGTGTCGCCTCTCTGGCCACTGCTGCGGATATTAAAGTCATCCACCATGAGCTCTGCTGACATGTGATTTCCCAATGCTTTTGTGTCAGGATTGAACATCTGTAAGACATAGGGGGGTTGCTTGCTGATTGGATCGAGTATAGTGAAGAGAGAACAGCGGAAGGAAAAAATGACATCTGTATTATAATAATACTCTTCCTGGGGCATGTTTGCTCACAAAAGCCCCAGATTGGCTGCAACCTCATCAGCACCAGCAACACCTTCATCATAGTCCTCATCCTTCTCCTGATCCTCATTATCAATCATCAGCAGCAGCAGAAGCATAGCCGTTATGATCCTCAGCTGCTTCTTAAATTAATTTGCTTCATGAGTAGCTTAAATCATCATCAAAATCACCATTGTGTCACCAGCATCAGTATGAACAATTTGTTATACATCTGTCTTACTTTCAGATTGCCGTACAACACCTACTGCCAGCACAGAGGTCAGGCATATATATATATATATATATATATATATATATATATATATATATATATATATATATATATATATATATATATATATTCAACTATACAGTATATGATTTAGCACATAGTTCTAGAATGATGTGTTTTCAGTCAACGTTCTCTTAGCTTGCTTCCAAACCTGGAGAAATTGTTTCGTAGACGTTGCCGAGGGGATATTGTCTAGCGTGAAAGAAGCAGACAAGTAAGAGTGACATTGTTAAACATTCTTCAACATGACTCTTCTGAAAGAACAACGGTGAATGGCTGTGGTTTTGTTGAACACAGCAGTGGATGCCATTGAGAACCTGTTGATTGGACAGGTTCAGCTTTCTGACAGGGAGGACACAGTGTGTGTGTATGTGTGTGTGGGGTAATAACCACACTACAGGAGGCTCTAGAAAATACTCATTTGCATTCAGAAACACACAGGGCATAGCAGACCAGACAGATGACTGTGGGAGAGGAAAATCCAGTGGCTGTTTAACAAGATAGACTGGTGGGGGATGGGGGCATGTGAGTGTGTCTGGCAGGATAGCTCTGTATATTGTGGTTGGTATAATGTTGAAGAGAAATGGCATGATATACTGTGTGATTTGGGATTGGAAATATGGACAATACATATGGCTGGGGGAAGTAATGTGACGACGTACTGCTTATATTGGGACATTCGTGTTGAGGAATTGCAAAGGAATGTGAAAGTAAATAATCATGTGATTTGAATTTTGGCATTATCATTCTTCAAAAATGCGTACTATTATTAATTGCAATGGAGAGAGGAACTCAAAGCAACCACCGTGATTTACACTGAGTCTCGTAATGAATTGTTCTTTCAGTAACTCAAGGAGCTGAGGGAGAAAAGGCTGAAAAAAATGCCCGCAGACCATTGATTGACTGATTCACTATCTGGACCGTAGATGAAGATAAAGATGTTAAATTATATTCTGACGGAGAAACGCCCGCTAATGGTGCTTTCGACCTTTGAGTTCGATGCGGGCGAGGGCTTGATTTGTTGCATCTGTGATACAATTATAACGAGGAGACAGAGTTCTGCTGTCAGGTGCTTCAACAACACAAACGGGTTAATCAACGCTAGCAGGTCGCGGGGAATAAACCCAAATCGAGACCGTGATTCTTCATTTTTCGTTGTCAGCCGCAGCTCTCTGTTTAGAGGAGCTGAGTTGTCTATCAAGTCGTAGAGGGAGAGAGAGGTAGAGAGAAACAGAGGGCTAGAGTCAGTCGTAACGGCATGGGCCAAAACCTTTTTTCTTCTTCCCATGCTTCCTTTCTTTCTATAAATGAGTGAGTGAGTGAGAGGAGAGTGGGTGTGAGTGAGAGTGAGAGAGTGAGTATGCAAAATGCACTGCCTGCAGGAAGCCATTTAACGTTACTCACATCTGCAAGCAATTCAGCAGAATACTGTATTAGCTGTGGTTGAGTTACGGCTGTGACGTAAGCAGGAAGGGATGGGGAAGGGCAAGGGGAGCGCTTCCTAGGTCAGAAGTCAGCCAGCATTGGCGGCTTAAGTGAACCCTGCAGATCAGGGAACGCTGAAGGCAGCATCTTTTTCTAATATAGAGAATCTGCGGAGCGATTTTAATCTCAGAAGGGCCTAAATCCAATATCAGAAGAGTGAGGGTTGAGAGAAGGGGGAAAAAAAGTGTCTGTTAGTCGATGAGATGTGTGGCGAATGGGAAGCTAGCTGGTGTCATCAAGCAGTTGTCTGCTATGAGTTATGTTGCTCGTATGCCTTCTTGGACTACACAGTGGCAGAAAACATGATCTATCACTTCTATGTCCCGTGAACAAGGATGAAATTAGTTCTCAGGTGCGGAGTTAGAAGCAGAACAGATCTGTCTGATTGACCTGACAAAAACCAGGCCATGGTCAAAAACGTCAGCCGTGCTCACAAATGTCAAAGTACTATAGTACAGCATGATCTATAAAGTGCAACAAGACACACCGCTGGATCGTACAGTAGGTGGTAAGCCAACCTACGAACATAGTTTTGATGTTCATTTTCAAAAAGGATTGTCTTGATTTGTCTGACGATGCACACGTATGATTCAAGATGCAAGGCATAGCCGTTCTGTCGTGATTGTGGTGTAGTATCATGTACCCTATAATGCAAGTCATACAAAGGCACTATGCTGCGGCAGCAGGGATAGCGTTAAGCAAAGGCGTGGATGGTATATATATGTACACAGTATGTATATGTTTTTAGGCTGACGGAGGATGTATAATAGTCACAGAGAGCTTCTGCATATCCATTCCTATGGGTTAGTAGGAAACCTGGGTACAGACATGATAATAACTCAGGCTCTACCCATTCATGTGAAAAATCATTCCTGTCATCAGCTCTCAGAAATGACTCAACAACATGAAATAGTGTGACAGAAACCACAGTCAACCGCTTGGACTCAAATGCATTATCATAATTTAGATAGATGGGTTACTTTCTCTCCTCTCCTCTGTGATTCTGGGTCATTTCCCTCCCTGTGTGTCACTGTTCCTCTCCATGGCGGCTAGCCCAGTGTGCCTGCCCTCCAGACAGCACGTTACACTCCCTCCTTCCCTCAAACACTACCAGAGAATGGCCGCCACCCAACTGCTCCCCTGGGGGGCGTCTCTATTGGCTGCCGCTAAGGTTCCAGTCACAGAACACAGCCACTAATGGCCCAGCCATCAGAATCCTCATGGTTCTGAGGCCCCCCGTTTAAAAAATTAACTGGAAACAGTTGTCCAGCGAGCTGCCTGCCTGGCTGGCCAGACTTAGCTAATCAAAGGAGTGAGGTAAGTAATGGAACACTTGTTGAAGGAAGAAAGGAGGGAGGAAGATAGAGGGGAAAGGCTCTAATCAACAAAACTAGCGTTTGACCACCAATAATGTAATCATCGCTTTTGACCCCGGGAAAGAGTAATGGCGCTTCGCTAATGCTGTGAAAGCCTGGAAATAAGAGAAACGAGGAGGAACTAGGAATCACGAACTAGACAGTGACAGTTTTTCCACAGAATATATATATACTGCTCAAAAAAATAAAGGGAACACTAAAATAACACATCCTAGATCTGAATGAAAGAAATAATCTTATTAAATACTTTTTTCTTTACATAGTTGAATGTGCTGACAACAAAATCACACAAAAATAATCAATGGAAATCCAATTTATCAACCCATGGAGGTCGGGATTTGGAGTCACACTCAAAATTAAAGTGGAAAACCACACTACAGGCTGATGCAACTTTGATGTAATGTCCTTAAAACAAGTCAAAATGAGGCTCAGTAGTGTGTGTGGCCTCCACGTGCTTGTATGACCTCCCTACAATGCCTGGGCATGCTCCTGATGAGGTGGCAGATGGTCTCGTGAGGGATCTCCTCCCAGACCTGGACTAAAGCATCCGCCAACTCCTGGACAGTCTGTGGTGCAACGTGGCATTGGTGGATGGAGCGAGACATGATGTCCCAGATGTGCTCAATTGGATTCAGGTCTGGGGAACGGGCGGGCCAGTCCATAGCATCAATGCCTTCCTCTTGAAGGAACTGCTGACACACTCCAGCCGCATGAGGTCTAGCATTGTCTTGCATTAGGAGGAACCCAGGGCCAACCGCACCAGCATATGGTCTCACAAGGGGTCTGAGGATCTCATCTCGGTGCCTAATGGCAGTCAGGCTACCTCTGGCGAGCACATGGAGGGCTGTGCGGCCCCCCAAAGAAATGCCACCCCACACCATGACTGACCCACCGCCAAACCGGTCATGCTGGAGGATGTTGCAGGCAGCAGAACGTTCTTCACGGCGTCTCCAGACTCTGTCACGTCTGTCACGTGCTCAGTGTGAACCTGCTTTCATCTGTGAAGAGCACAGGGCGCCAGTGGCGAATTTGCCAATCTTGGTGTTCTCTGGCAAATGCCAAACGTCCTGCACGGTGTTGGGTTGTAAGCACTATTATTTCAAGTCCAAGTGCTGGAGTACAAAGCCAAAACAACAAATGTGTCACTGTCCCAATACTTATGGAGCTCATTGTATCTTTCCATGCTCTGTAAACCCAGACTGGGTCCCAGAAGACGGAAACACTAGAGTAATCCTAGTGAATCAGAAACATCATGGCTCTGGGGAAGCGCAAGTTAGTTAGCGGGCTGGCAAAGCTAGCTTGCTAGGGATGCTGCATACAGTGTTGGAGGGCACTCAGGTTTAACTTAACCCAACGTATCCTAACAGACAAGCTGGGATCAAAGGATACGGATACCCTTATTAAGGGCAGCTGGAGATCCAGGCCAGCACACTGGAAATACATTTTAACGCAACGCTAACGCAATGTGAGGACTATATTTGTATAAAATCAAGTAAATGTACTTGATTTTATACAAATATAGTCCTCACATTGCGTCACATACACATACACTTATTGGTCACATACACATGGTTAGCAGATGTTAATGCGAGTGTAGCGAAATGCTTGTGCTTCTAGTTCTGACTGTGCAGTAATATCTAACAAGTAATCTAACAATTTTACAACTACCTTATACACACAAATGTAAAGGAATGAATAAGAATATGTACATATAAATACATGGATGAGCAATGGCCGTGCGGCATAGGCAAGATGCAGTAGATGGTATAGAGTACAGTATATCCATATGAGATGAGTAATGTAGGGTATGTAAACATTATATAAAGTGGCATTGCTTCAAGTGACTAGTGATACATTTATTACATCCAATTTTTTATTATTAAAGTGGCTAGAGATTTGAGTCAGTATGTTGGCAGCAGCCACTCAACGTTAGTGATGGCTGTTTAACAGTGGCTGTTTAACAGTCTGATTGTCTTAGAAGCTGCGATAGAAGCTGTTTTTCAGTCTCTCGGTCCCAGCTTTGATGCACCTGTACTGACCTCGCCTTCTGGATGATAGCAGTGTGAACAGGCAGTGGCTCGGGTGGTTGTTGTCCTTGATTATCTTTTTGGCCTTCCTGTTTGCCCCCGGTGATGCGTTGTGCAGACCTCACTACTCTCTGGAGACCCTTACGGTTATGGGCGGTGCAGTTGCCGTACCAGGCGGGGATACAGCCCGACAGGATGCTCTCGATTGTGCATCTGTAAATGTTTGTGAGTGTTTTCAGTGACAAGCCACATTTTCAGCCTCCTGAGGTTGAAGAGGCGCTGTTGGAGCCTTCTTCATCACGCTGTCTGTGTTAGTGAAACATTTCAGTTTGTCCGTGATGTGTATGCCGAGGAACTTAAAACTTTCCACCTTTCCACTACTGTTCCATCGATGTGGATAGGGGGGTGCACCCTCTGCTGTTTCCTGAAGTCCATGATCATCTCCTTTGTTTTGTTGACGTTGAGTGTGAGATTATTTTCCTGACACCACACTCCGAGGGCCCTCACCTTCTCCCTGCAGGCCGTCTCGTCGTTGTTGGTAATCAAGCCTACCACTGTAGTGTCATCTGCAAACTTGATGATTGAGTTGGAGGCGTGCATGGCCACGCAGTCATGGGTGGTGAACAGGGAGTACAGGAGAGGGCAGAGAATGCACCCTTGTGGGGCCCCAGTGATGAGGATCAGCGGGGTGGAGATGTTGTTTCCTACCCTCACCACCTGGGGGCGGCCCGTCAGAAAGTCCAGGACCCAGGGCGGGGTCGAGACCCAGGGTTTCGAGCTTAATGACGAGTTTGGAGGGTACTATGGTGTTAAATGCTGAGCTGTAATCGAGACGACACCATTCTGTATACTTCTGGCCCCTCTTTGGACACTGTGTTAACTAACCTCAAGACGAGCTTCAATGCCATACAACTCTCCTTCCATGGCCTCCAACTGCTCTTAAATGCAAGTAAAACTAAATGCATGCTTTACAACCGATCGCTGCCCACACCTGCCCGCCCGTCCAGCATCACTACTCTGGACGGTTCTGACTTAGAATATGTGGACAACTACAAATACCTAGGTGTCTGGTTAGACTGTAAACTCTCCTTCCAGACTCACATTAAACATCTCCAATCCAAAATGAAATCTAGAATCGGCTTCCTATTTTGCAATAAAGCATCCTTCACTCATGCTGCCAAACATACCCTCGTAAAACTGACTATCCTACTGATCCTTGACTTCAACAATGTCATTTACAAAATAGCCTCCAACACTCAACTCAGCAAATTGGATGCAGTCTATCACAGTGCCATCCGTTTTATCACCAAAGCCCCATATACTACCCACCACTGCGACCTATATGCTCTCGTTGGCTGGCCCTCGCTTCATATTCATCGCCAAACCCACTGGCTCCAGGTCATCTGTAAGTCTTTGCTAGGTAAAGCCCCGCCTTATCTCAGCTCACTGGTCACCATAGCAGCACCCACCCGTAGCACGCTCCAGAAGGTATATTTATGAACATTTGAACATCGTGGCCATGTTCTGTTATAATCTCCACCCGGCACAGCCAGAATAGGACTGGCCACCCCTCATAGCCTGGTTCCTCTCTAGGTTTCTTCCTAGGTTTTGGCCTTTCTAGGGAGTTTTTCCTAGCCACCGTGCTTCTACACCTGCATTGCTTGCTGTTTGGGGTTTTAGGCTGGGTTTCTGTACAGCACTTTGATATATCAGCTGCTGTAAGAAGGGCTATATAAATAAATTTGATTTGAAATTTGATTTGATATATTTCACTGGTCACACCCAAAGCCAATTCCTCCTTTGGCCGCCTTTCCTTCCAGTTCTCTGCTGCCAATGACTGGAACGAACGGCAAAAATCATTGAAGCTGGAGACTCATATCTCCCTCACTAGCTTTAAGCACCAGCTGTCAGAGCAGCTCACAGATCACTGCAACTTTACATAGCTCACTGTTATTTAAAAAAAAATGTTTGCTCCTTTGCACCCCAGTATCTCTACTTGCACACTAATCTTCTGCACATCCATCACTCCAGTGTTTAATTGCTATATTGTAATTATTTCGCCACTATGGCCTATTTATTGCCTTACCTCCCTTGTCCTACCTCATTTGCACACATTGTATATATATATTTTTTATTGTATTATCGACTGTATGCTTGTTTATTCCATGTGTAACTCTGTGTTGTTGTTTGTGTCGCACTGCTTTGCTTTATCTTGGCCAGGTCGCAGTTGTAAATGAGAACTTGTTCTCAACTAGCCTACCTGGTTAAATACAGGTGAAATAAATACAATTTTAAAAAATGATGACGGAAGTGAGTGCTACGCGTGTCACGAACGTTTAAAGGAGCGGACCAAGGCGCAGCGTGAGTTGAGTTCCACATACTTTATTATATAGTGAAACTACAAAAACAATAAACAAACATAAAACGAACATGAAAGCCGTAGTGCAAAACACACTAACAAAAACAATATCCCACAAAGCAGGTGGGAACAGGGAACCCTTAAGTATGATCCCCAATTAGAGACAACGAACATCAGCTGCCTCTAATTGGGAACCATACTAAGAGCACCAACATAGAAATGAAAAGACTAGAACACCCCCTAGTCACGCCCTGACCTACAACACCATAGAGAACCAAGGGCTCTCTATGGTCAGGGCGTGACAACGGGGCGATAGTCGTTTAGCTCAGTTATCTTAGCTTTCTTGGGAACAGGAACAATGGTGGCCCTCTTGAAGCATGTGGGAACAGCAGACTGGGATAGGGATTGATTGAATATGTCCGTAAACAGCCAGCTGGTGTGTGCATGCTCTGAGGACGTGGCTAGGGATGCCGTCTGGGCCGGCAGCCTTACTAGGGTTAACACGTTTAAATGTTTTACTCACGTTGGCTGCGGTGAAGGAGAGCCCATAGGTTTTGGTAGCGGGCCATGTCAGTGGCACTGTATTGTCCTCAAAGCGAGCAAAGAAGTTGTTTAATTTGTCTGGGAGCAAGACATCAGTGTCTGCGACGGTGCTGGTTTTCCTTTTGTAAACCGTGATTGACTGTAGACCCTGCCACATACGTCTTGTGTCTGAGCCGTTGAATTGCGACTCTATTTTGTCTCTATGCTGATGCTAAGCTTGTTTGATTGCCTTGCGGAGGGAATAGCTACACTGTTTGTATTGGGTCATGTTTCCGGTCACCTTGCCCTGATTAAAAGCAGTGGTTCGCGCTTTCAGTTTTGCGCGAATGCTGCCATCAATCCACGGTTTCTGGTTGGGGAAGGTTTTAATTGTCACCGTGGGTACAACATCACCAAGCCCACCAAATCACCGGAAATACATCAATGTTGTTGTCTGAGGCTATCCAGAGCATATCCCAGTCCTTGTGATCGAATCAATCTTAAAGTGTGGAATCCTATTGGTCGGACCAGCGTTGAACAGACCTGAGCACGGGTGTTTCCTGTTTTAGTTTATGTCTATAGGCTGGGAGCAACAAAATGGAGTCGTGGTCAGGTTTGCCGAAAGGAGGGTGAGGAAGGGCTTTGTATGCGTCACGGAAGTAAGAATAGCAATGATCCAGAATGCTGCCAGCCCGGGTCACACATTCGAAATGCTGACAAAATATAGAGAGCCTTGTTTTCAGATTAGCTTCGTTCAAATCCCCAGCTACAATAAATGCAGCCTCAGGATATATGGTTTCCAGTTTACATAGTCCAATGAAGTTCTTTCAGGGCAGTCAATGTGTCTGCTTGGGGGAGGGGGGATATACACGGCTGTGATTATAATCGAAGAGAATTCTCTTGGTGGATAATGCGGTCGGCAGTTGATTGTAAAGAATTCTAGGTCAGGTGAACAAAAGAACTTGAGTTCCTGTATGTTGTTATGATCACACCACGACTCGTTAATCATTAGGCATACACCCCCGTCCTTCTTCTTACCAGAGAGATGTTTGTTTCTGTCGGCGCAATGCGTGAAGAAACCGGATGGCTGTACCGGCTCTGATAACATATTCTGAGTGAGCCATGTTTCCGTGAAACAGAGAATGTTACAATCTCTGATGTCTCTCAGGAAGGCAACCCTTGCTCGAATTATATCTACCTTGTTGTCAAGAGACTGGACATTGGCGAGTAGTATACTCGGGAGCGGTGAGCGATGTGCCCGTCTACGGAGCCAGACCAGAAGGCCGCTCCGTCTGCCCCTTCTGCGGCGCCGTTGTTTTGGGTCGCCTATTGGGATCTGATCCATTGTCCTGGGTGGTCCAAACAGAGGATTCGCTTCGGGAAGGTTGTATTCCTGGTCGTAATGTTGGTAAGTTGACGTTGCACTTATATCTAATAGTTCTTCCCGGCTGTATGTAATGAAACTTAAGATTTCCTGGGGTAACAATGTAAGAAATAATACATAAAAAAACGAAATACTGCATAGTTTCCTAAGAATGCGAAGCAAGGCGACCATCTCTGTCGGCACCATCTTTTTAGCGAATACAAGCACTGTTGCTATTACGATCAAGCGTCTCTCTATTATGCATGGGAATACTTGGGAACAGATTTTCAAAATTAAAATCACTTGTAGCTGATTTCCTGGTGTTTTTACAGTCTTTTATGTCCAATAATGAGTTTTATTTTCTGCTCAATAAACTTAGGGGGCCAAATAAAACCACCCATGGGCCAAATTCAGACCGCAGGCCACCCGTTGGGGAACCCTGCTGTAGGTGGTGGATGGGATGTACGATCATACGATCGATCATAAATCACTTTGCAGTAGATATAATGACAAGAAGAGCTATATCGATGTAATCCATCATAATTACTAACCATAAACGTAATCATTTGAAATTATTGCGTTATTGCCTTGTCTAATCTCTCCAATATTGTCCAAAATAATAATTATATGATTTCTAAGCCTATCATCCGCATTGTGCTTGCTAATCTGAAATGATGAGGAGTTGGAAGTATCAAAGCTGGACTATGGTTCACTGGCCATGAAAGCCCCCAAATGACTTTGGATTTAGGGAAAAAACAGATGGAAAATAATTGCCAAAGCCTCTTTGACTGGCTTCATTAACTCACAGCTTTTACTATTTTTTTCATCTACAAACTGAAACTACCTCGTAAAAATGATAATAATGTTGCATAATAATACCCAATAAGGTAACTCACGAACAAACTTAATTTCCCTCCCTTTCCAAACACATAATGTTGCCATTTTGTATCCATTGTTATGTTTCATATTGTAAGTAAGCCAAAGGAAATGTGTTTTCCAGATAACATTACAATTGCGGCGTGGCTGAGATTGAAACAATATCTCATTTAATCCACCTTGAGCACACCTGTTTGTTCTTGCGTAATTGGATTCTGGTTCATTCCATTTGCCTTAATGCACCTGCATTATGCAGTGTACTGAGGGGACCAGTCATTGACAGCCAGGGGACATCGCTCTGAGGAGTAACCCAACCTGGTCCTCTGTTTCTGGGGCATCCTTTCAGTGCCTTTGCCTTTCAAAGGCATCAGCCTGGATGGATGGATGGATGGCTGGGGCTTGGGCTTGATGGGAACCAGAATAGCAGGTGTTGATGTTAGTGCCTGACAAGAACAATAAGCTGCCCCATCCCCTGCATGGTAATCCAAAATAAACAGGCTCTGGCGTGGACGGCGCGGGCTCTGAGGGCGGAGGGGTCCTCATCAAGCCCAAAGAATGTGTAGCTGCTACAAGGAAGGAATGCAGTGCAGCTAAATCTTCCCTTCGTAGTTTACGAACGATGAAAACCTTTCCAACTAATGCATATTTAACACTAAACCACGGCAAAGAAGTTTCCTTTCCTTGTCCGCTTTCTATAATTTTCACAGTTATGAAAGGGCTTGATAGATGAAGAAGTATTATGTAACTCTATCCTTTCATATCAGTGGTTAGAGAGATAAAGAGGTAAATTGCCAGTAATCCCCAGTATTGGGACAGATAGTACTGCATATCTTGTCTTCCATGCACTTAATTATTTTCTGTTTGTGTGGGTGGCAAATAGCTTACAGATGGCAAAGAGAGGCTCCCACATGGAGTGTATTCTGCCACTTTCATCAAGCTCATCACGTTTGATCTGTCATATGAGTTAAGTGGTTGGTGTGGATAGCCCTGACTCAACTCCACCCACACAGATGATGATGAAGATGAAGATAAGACTTTTTGGATTTCAGCAGGGCCCTGTGTGTGTGTGTGTGTGTGTGTGTGTGTGTATGTGTGTGTTTGAGAGAGAGAGAGAGAGAGAGAGAGAGAGAGAGAATGGGAGTGAAAAAGGGCGAGTGAGCAACCGGAAAAGGCGAGGGAGGGTAGCCAACGTTCATTAATGTGTCACTGACTGCCTCTGCCATGCTCGCCGTGTTAAGACACTGCTTTTTTATTTTCTCTCATCTCTCCTTCATCCCTCCTTCATCCCTCCTCCATCGGCTCCGTGTGAACTGATGTGAGACACCATTTGGAGCTCCGCTCTCCTCCCACACACGTTTACATTCAGCTGATGAGCCGACGGTGTCACACACTGCAAGAGAGAATGCGAAAGAGAGGAGGAAGTTAGGGAGATGGTTTTGCCAGTGCGTATACGGCACGTCTGATGAGCTGAGAACATCAAAACCTAAGACGGAGAAGAAGGGAAATGGAAAAAGAGAATGAAATATAGCTGTGCCCTAGAGGAATAGATCTCCGTCTCTTTTCCGTTGCTATTAGACTGTCTCTTTTATGTGCTAGAACGATAAGAGGACTTGGGAGACTGCTTTTTTCCTAATGCCCCACATTCTGTTGTTGTCTTTGTAAAAGGGAATAAATGCTCAGAGCGCTGCCCAGAGCGCTGCTCAGAGTGCTGCCCAGAGCGCTGCCCAGAGCGCTGCCCAGAGCGCTGCCCAGAGCGCTGTGTGAAGAGGCCTGTTCCAATGTAAAGCACACGGCAGAGAGACAATAGCCTGCTCTGCTCTGTGACTTGTTCAATGATTAGATAGACCGTAGATGAGACAGATCCAGGGAATGTGTGTACATGTGTGTGTTCAAAGAGGAAAACAGCAGAGAGGAGAGAGCCTCATCTAGAGAGGACGGGATAGATATATAAATAGAAAGAAAGAGAGCGATAGATCAGGGTAAGGATCAGTGAGGAGGCGATGACAGACCCCGAATCCCAAATGGCGGGCCAGGGATACGCTTGACTTCATCTCATCTGCTGGGGAATGATGCTCAGATGACACAAAATGGTGCACAGAGAACCCGTTACTGGAAGTCACAGAGGAGGCTGTTGTGGAAGGAACTGGGCATGAAGACTTAGGAGAAGTATATTTGATTGTCTTCTTCTGTAGAAGAAGGTAATAAAATAGGAGGCGCAATGTACAGATGTTCTCTTTTCAACATGGGTGTTAAGACATGGAGAACACGCAATGTATTTTTAACTATTTTCTGTGGCAGGGATGGATGTGATTGTCACACACACAGTCCACACAACCCCTGTTTTACCCTCTTACAGGAGACATCACCTGCTCAGCTACCGAGCCGTTAGTGTTGATGGCCAACCAGCGACACACACACTGGCTATTTTATAAAGCAATCCTGCCCGCAGTAGCCTAATACACACGCACACACATGCACACACACACACACACACAGTTTTGTATTGCTATCCTTGTGGGGAACAAAGAAATGATTCCCATCCAAAATCCTTTTTTCCCTAACCCTAAATCTAACCCCAACCTTAACCTTTAACCATAACCCTTAACTTAACGCTAAGCCTAAACTTAACCCCAAACACGTAACCCTAAAACTGTACCTAACCCTATCTCCTAACCCTAAACCTAACCGTAACCCCTAACCCTGACCTCAATTCTAACCGTAACCCTAATTGTAACGCTAAACCTAACCCCTAAGCCTAAAATAGCTTTTTTCCTCGTGGGGACAGTCAAAATGTCCCCACTTGTCCTTATTCACTATCCTTGTGAGGACTTCTGGTACCCACAATGATAGTCAAACAAAAACACACACAAACACACAATCTCTGGAGTGACCTAGACTGTCTGAAAAATCTTTCCGACCACCAGTCCAATAGCACCGTGACAACACCTACCAAATCCACTTAGCAGCCAGCATGAGCACAATTAACTATCCGGACACTTGCTCAGAGTCATATTACAAAGGCAAGATGAAATTGAACTCTGCTCTCTGTTGGTGCAGAAAATATTGTGTTGAACAGTATGTTGCAGTCCATTGAAAAGAGGACAATTGTGTTTGAAAATGTTTTAAGATGTACTGTAGTAGCGTTGTCTTTATCCGTGTCCTTGTGTCCTTGTTTTCCAGCCTCCACTATCGCCGAGAACGGAAGAAGAACATGCCTGAAACTCAAAGTTTTCGTCCGACCGTCAAGTAAGTCTCTCAAGCTGCAACAGAAACATTGACATGGAGCCTGTTTAACACTCGTGATGTATTTTCCCTGCTCTCAATACTTGAACGCCTTCTGAATGACTCCTTGCTCTCTGTTGAACATGTCAGTTTCATATCTCATGACAGCTCCTATATTGTTAACCTATGGCAGTGGCTACCATTGTTTCTATCCAAAGACAAGTGAAAGAATGAAAGATTTGAATGAAATGAATTGCACACGTCTTGTGAATGCTGTCATGAGCTTGGGGCTTGGGGATCTTTGTTTTAAGGATGGGTAGTTTGGGGGGGGGGGTGTCACTAACCTATTTGGCTTATTATCTCTAATGACATCTATTATCTCTATTTCTATCTCTAGACAACTGCGTGAAAACTATAGGCGTACATGACCGTGTTTTTGACGTTAACGACAAAGTAGACAATTCATTAGAACCCCGAGGTTAGTATGGCTTTCTGCATTCATGTACTTCTGTCTGTCCCCCTTGCACGCACGCACGCACGCACACACACACACACACACACACACACACACAAACACACATCCCTTCCTCTCTTTCTCTCTTTTTCTGCGCTGATTGATCCATCTACAGATGTAGGCTCTTCATTTGAGCCAGTATGCTACAGCTGGAAAATAATCCCGCAGCAACAGAAAATGTTTTTGTCAGGGTTAATAAATTTTTCATCATGGCAAATCAAGTCTGAAATTTCAAAGTGGAAATTATAAATTATTAGAAGCCTTTTTAAAACTGAAATACACTACACGTTTGTATTTCATGCTGTGCAGGAAAATTCTCGGCAACAAAAAAGGGATCAAATTAAGATCCTACATCTGTATGCTCTCCCAGCATGGATGTCATGTTAGAATGTTCATGCTACTGCGTTGTTGTGTTGCTGCTAGCTGTTGCCAGTTGTATTTTGCTGGTGATATGGTCTATGTTTGCATGTGTCATACGACATACACCCCATTTGTCCCTGGTAAAACTCCTCATGTCTCATGTCAGCATATAACATAGGCTACTTATGTCCGAACACAGAGGCTGCGTTTAGACAGGCAGCCCAATCTTACCTTTTTTCCACTAATTGGTATCATATCAGATCTTTTCACAACAGATCTTTTTCAGGGGTGATCTGATTCTTCAAAAGACAAAATGGTGAAAAAAAGAACAGAATTGGGTTGCCTGCAGCCAAATAATTTTTGGGGCTGCTATATATCCTCGATTCAATGTATTCCTCCAGTTTGCTTTAATTGAACTGTGAGCTGTGTTTCACATATGTTCAATCTGAGGAACATGATATGCAATATTGAAAAATAAATATTTTCACAATAGAGTCCATTAATGCTGAAGTCTATTGAAATCCTGACTATTGATTCCATGGCCTTTTCTACCCCCCGTCTTCATTTCAATTGACTCTATTCTACTCTTCTAAGAACCCAAGGCTTTATTATGACTGAATGCAAGCTCATACTCTAACCCTCTGTCAGCTAGCTGCATTCTCACTCACTCACTCCATCACTCACTCACTCACTCACCTCACTCACTCACTCACTGCTCTCTAATTTCTGCTCTGGATTACCCCAAGGAGACACAACATATACACACTGACTCTGCGAATAAATAAACCTCTGTCAAAATGCAACACATTAGTCATTTCAAACAGAGTTTTATGAATCACATTTGTCACTGCATTAAGCAATTACAGTTTTCTGAAATGTATATTTACGTCTGGGAGTTGGAGAATATTACATTTTCTATATTTATTCATGGGAGCCGTTCACCGTACCCTGGTGATCAGGGTTTATCACTAGCTGTCACCTCGTCTGACACAAACAAGCATATTCTCTCTCTCTCTCTCTCTCTCTCTCTCTCTCTCTCTCTCTCTCTCTCTCTCTCTCTCTCTCTCTCTCTCTCTCTCTCTCTCTCTCTCTCTCTCTCTCTCTCTCTCTCTCTCTCTCTCTCTCTCTCTCTCTCTCTCTCCTCTCTCTCTCTCTCTCTCTCTCTCTCTCTCTCTCACGTGCACGCACACAAGCTTGGGGAGTCGGGCGTTTAGATTTATTAAGGTCAGAGACCTAGACTGCCTCCATCTTCCTGCCTGCCTTAATGCCATCCCCAACCTATGTACCTCTTCCTCTCTCCCTTTATCTCTCTCAGCCCCACCCCCCTTACCCCTTTCGCTATGTCTTATCTGTCTGTTTGTGTTACCCACCTGTGAGTGTGTGCGGGGGCAAGTCCTGTGCTCTGTGTGGCTCTGCACTGGCCTAGCTTGCTCCCTCAGTGTGCCGTTAGACAGGCCCATGGCTGCAAATTGATAACACTGCCAGTCAGCCTGGGGAGACTCTTAACCATGCCATTGAGCTTTAGAGGATGGGACTCACCAAGCAGAGTGGGCGGCCGGCCGGCTTGCTGGCTGGCTGATTTGTAACAGCAGCAGTAGCAGCAGCACAATGTGTACCGGTGTTATTTCAGCCATCATTTTGTTCTTAGTTGTAAGATATAGGCATTCCAAATAAAATAGAGAAAAACAAGCCACCATACATTGCCATGTTTGTGCATTGTGTGTGTGTTGATAAACTCTGCTCATTTCACCATCTTCTCTTGTTCCCTTAGATGATACGAGTCACGAGTCGGCCGAACCTTCCAGGAGCGACGGCACAAATGCAGCGTCACACTCGCGGATAGCCAGACCACTTCTGGCTGCACTGCTAATCTGCCTAGCAACACTCTTCACCTTATAGCGCCTCCCCCTGTCCTGGACGGGAATTATACCCTGTGCGGCCTGAATCTGCCCAATGCTGAAGCTGGGGCTGGGGTGGGAGAATTGGGGGGGTTTGGGGTATTGAGAGTGGGCTTCATAAGAAACACTCTATTTTCTTCCAGATATTTAAGTGGTCTTTCTCCTTCAGTGAGTTTGTAAAAGTTGATGTTGGAAGCGGGAGAGACTGTTTCCCTCTTAAAACTGTCAACTAAGATGCCAAATCCCTGTTTTTGACACTTAGTGATTCTTGTTTTCCTATGACTTCTGACATCACTTTACGTCATGCTGATCCATTGCACCGCTCACATACACACACACACATATAGGTACACACACCTACACACACACACTTTTACACTGACAGTTTAGCAGTAGCTCTTTTGGTAGGTTGTAAAGCAGTAATACACAGTATGTAATGGTGGTTTTAGCTCATATGTAGACAGAGAACAAGAGATCAGATATGGGTAGTACTCACATCTCCTAGTCTTTACAGATTCACCTCTCTCTGGACCAGGTGGATGAAGATAGGTGTTATTTTTGTTGGGTTTTAGAGATAGAGGATGGTCATGGGTATCAGTTGAGATACAAGCGTAGAACAGGTTTAGTAGGAGGGTATGGGAATGAGTGAGCTGAGTTGGTTGAACTATTGTCGAGTCCCTTGGCCTCTTTGATGAAGGTTCGCTGTCATTTACCGTCCTTGTGTGTGTAGAGAATGGCCTGGTGCAGTCAAGAACATGTTGCCTTGGCACACAAATAAAAGACAAATCAAACACTTTCGTTCAACACTTTGTGCACCGACGCTAGAATAAAATATCAATTATTTGAACGATTACTCAATTTAAGAGTGGCAGACATGCAGGTCATTTTGTGCTTCATTCATTGACTTCATCTGTAATTGCTCCTTTGCGCCAGATGATGCATTGTCAATAATAACAAGACTCTTAACTTCAAGCTTGAACCCTCACTGATTGCAGTTTAGATTTAGTTTGTTATAAAAAAACATTTGAGAGTTGTTCCTTACATACTATGCCTTCTCTTGCTGATGTTCTGAATGTCATCTATGGTTATAACAAAGACATGTATGTATGTATCAGAGTGTGGAGAGATGTTGTGTTGTTGAAAGGTTGTGTTAATGGTGGAGAGAAGAATGCGACTCTAGCTCTAGGGTCTGTATCAACAGCTAAGAAAGCTGCCTCTCTCGCCCTTTTCAAAATATCACTCCCCTACCACGCAGCTACATATTTTTCCGACAATTGCTTATCCTTAGTTCACTTAAGATATGCTGCAAAACTTCACACGTGGAATTGTCTCTCAGCATAGCTATTCAGTATACCCATTAAGGAGGCATCAACAGTGTTGCTCTCCTGTATTTTTCCACAAGTCTTTACCACTCATGCATAACCACAACTTCAACTCTAACCACAGATTCAGCAGCCATTAGTCAAATAGCGCTCAGACGCTGTAGCTACAGTCCATTATAGCAGGCGGCCTGTTCTCCACTGACCAGACCACATTCATTTCACAACCGCATAATTCAATTTAATCAACTCGCAATGAGTATGTTAATAGAGAAAATATCCTTTAACATCGAATTGGAATGCAGAGCAGTTTAGGCCACGTTTTGTTTAGCCTGCATTTCTACGTTGCACTGTTTTCTAATGACATTCGACTTCCTTAGACTCACACAGGCTCAGATGGTAGATTAACATAGCTGGAGAGATTTCAAATGGAAACACTGTTACAGATACATGAATGAGGTCTGTTGATACAGGTTTCCTTTCAGAGGACGGAGAGAGACAGAGAGCGAGACAGAGAGAGAGAGAGATGCGTGCCTAGTTACCGCTCCTACTGTTACGGGCTTAAGTGACTCTTTAATGAGGTTCAAAATGACAGGCGTGCGGACCCCATGTTGTGGAGTAAAGGGAGTTATTTCTGGTATTAAAAATAGATGGTGGAAGGCCTGGGGGGTCTCCGGGGGGGGGGGGGGGGGGGGGGGTTGGGTGTACGTTTCACCCTGGGGTTTTTTAAAGCGTCAGTGACCTTGCAGTTAGAGAGGGCTGGTGAGTGAAGGAGATGGGGGGAGAGAGAAATAAGAAGAGAAGGAGAGAGAGAGAAAGAAAGAGATGTGAAGGAGGAAACAAGTTGCATATATGACTGGAGTGCCTAACAAAAACCACCCAATACAACCTTTTTAAAAACACTAGATAAGATGGCATATACACATATGCTTAAAGTACTACCGTTCTCCCCAAGGCATGTTATGATTTGTTTTGATTTATTCTGTTATTGATTTTTCTCGGCTGCCTTCTATATTCTTCTCCTGAAGGGTTGTGTGTGCTTTCGGCCGTATTTGTTTTCATACTATGGTAACAATGCTATTACAGTAGAATAGCAGCTCATCTTTGGGGAGTAACAGGAGATGACGCCATTTAATGAGGTACTAATTTTCACCAGAACACCACAGGGGATGGGCGCCATGTTCAATCCAAGATGGCCGCCTTTCATCAACAACGTTATAGCCTACACTTTTTTTTGGGAAGACCAGCTTTAATTGTATTCTATTATAATTACCCGTACTACTCTTTATCATTATTGCTACTATTATTACCATGGTTTATTCTGTACACACGTTAACTTGGGAAATGAGGATCAACTTGTTAACTGGATACCGTGTATCCTGAGGTAGTCAACCATATAACAAGTAGTGTTAGATTAGTTCCTGTTTTTGTACCTTTCTGGAGGACAAAAAAAAAAAAAATAGACACTTCATTGTTAAAACTATTATTATTGTTATGATGATGATTATTGTTAGCAAAAACTCTTGATGTAAATAGTGTTTGATATTAAAGTATTAATTTGATTCGTATGTCTTTTCTAAAAAACAAAACAATGAACACAGTAGAATCTCTGGATATTTGGGAGTATACACATGAAAAGTGCATTGTGAACTGTGATCTTCAATGCCTAGAAATTACAAGCTGTGCACATCTGTGCTTACTTGTGTGTACTTGTGCATGAGTACTTGTGTGTACCTTTGCACCTGTGCGTACCTGTGTACAGCTGGTTGGACTTAAAGCCAATGGGGGCCTCACCTGCTACATAGCTATGTTTCAACCTATCAATCAACAGCCACCGTCACCACTTCGTCACAAGGATCCATACAGAACAGACAGAGAGAACAGAACAGATGTGGACAAGATTAACAGTGTTTGTGCTTTTTCGCCTTCAACGTTTGATAGCATGTTGGCCAACCCAGAGTTTTGCCATGGCTGGACTTTTGGTTGGTTTTTAAATAGAAGGATCTTGCCAGTTTCATATGTGGCATGCGCATGGACTTGTTAAACGAAACATGTAAAAAAAAAAAAAAAAGATGACATGTTTTTTTTTCTCTTTTGTTTTTCTTTAGAACTTTGTTAAATGTAGGATTCTCCCTTTTTATTCCCCACTGTCATGTTGTGTGTTTTGCATCCCATTAAAATGAGGTCATCTGGCTGATGAGCTGTGTGGCTACAGAAACAGATGACGTGTACAGTACATAATGCAGGCTTGTTGTGGCGTTACAGAGCGGGGTGGAGTTACAGAGGGGGACGCTCATTAGTAGTCGAGATAATTGTTGTTTTCTTCCCCCTAACTTTGAGAATCAATCCTCTGGTATCTTTATACTGTTCTACCAAGTAGCTGTAGTCTGTCCATTGGGACTATTCATGCCCTGTTTCATGTGTGAGTGTGTTTGTGTACAGTATGTGTAGGAGAGAGAGTCTCTGTCATTGTGTGTGAGGAAGAGGTTTGTCTGTGCAAACTAGTTTGTGTGCATGTGTATTCGTAATGCATCTTACACAAGAATGTGCATGAGCGAGTACTCCAGCGTGCGTGGGGGTTTGTGTCTCATTTACTATTGCCGCATTGAATGGGAGACGCGGAAACTCTCTTTGGCAACAAATAGGTTTTCCCATGCCTTAGGCCAGAGCCATCTGTGTTCAACACCCCCTGCCATCCTCCCCAACCATGGAGTGGATGTTGGCGGCACAAAGGTTACCCAGGGGCCTTTACTCTCTCCCTGTTTTGGAATTTGAACCCCCACCCGCCTCACCATAGCCTAGCAGCCAGACTACATATGTTAGCTAAGTCACTACTTGGTTTGGGTAGAAGTTGTCCATTGGCACAGATCTAGGATCAGCTTACCCTCTCCCTAGCTCAACCTAAACCATTAGGGGGAAACGCTAAAACACTGGCTAGACTGATCTTAGATCAGACTGTAGGGCACATTTCCACCTACTCTCGTTCCCCATTTGGTGAGAACCACTCATTTGTGTGTGCATCAAATCCCATTGAGCATACTCCTCTTGTGCTTGTAACCACCCCACCCCCTGCTCTCCCCCTCTCCTCCTCACCCCCTGCTCTCCCCCTCTCCTCTGATCCTCTTTGGGGGGCAGAAGTATCGACCGACCTGCTTTGTTTCCAGTATATAAACAAGAACGAAAAACTGACAAAAAATTATCAAAAAGGTCTGTATTTGTATATACACGTGTCTGAGCAACTATGAATAATATTAATAAAATGGAAATACATTGCTTTGATGTTCTGCGTAGCTGTTCTTGTTTTTCCATTGGTTTGTTGATATAAGGGGTGTGCATGTTATCCAGGACTCATTATATAGGATCACGGTAGGCTGGATTGTAGACGGAAGCGCGCCATTAACTCCGCATGACAGATGTATTGTACATAGAATTGTGACTAATTGGAGAGAAGATTGAGTCAAGCTTTACCTGGCAAGGATCTCCTCAATAACTACCTCATAAACACATTTAGAATCATCATATTTCTCTGCCAATTAAAGACGATTATTGCTCATTATCTCTCCTTCCCTATATGCCAAGTTTAAACAATTAAAACCATTTTGGACACACACACACACACACACACACACACACACACACTCTTTCAACCTGCCAATACCCTCCCCATTCACACACTCACTTGGTATCCCCTGTCTTCACATATATGCTAATTAACTGTCTGACCATAAGGCTGACAGTAAGCCTCTCTCCCTCTCTGCCAAATGAAAAAGCCCTCTTTTGAAACTAGACTATGCAAGACTCCGGTTGGAAGACAAATGCCAGTCAGTCAGTGCCAGAATCAGACCTAAGACCTGCTTTCATTTCAGTCGTAGACTAATGAGCCCTCCTAATAACCTTCTGCTGGACCCCATCAGGACCCAATCAGCGCTGGTTAGATTTACCCTCCATTATCTCTAGGAATTATACTCACGTCCAGATCATTCCAGGCTTCAGGGTAAAATACCCACGGAAAACCCAATTGGAAGTTAAGAACCCAACAATACTTTGGTGCTTAGTGCAATTTCACTTGTCCAGTCTATGAGCCTTATTCTTTATCTGCAATGTAAACAGTTGGGTTTCAGTGGGAGATGGTAAGTGATTGGGACTATAAGGGAAAACAGAAGTTCATGGTATCATTGGGCTAGAGTCGTAGAGTCCTCTGGGTCTGCTGTGTGAGAGGGTTCTAGCAGGGTTAAATCCTCTTTTTCAACAGGCTCAACTGTGTATTACCATGTATCAAGTAAGACACATTGGACTACAGAGATGTACAGGTAGGCCTGGGTAAAGATCAGACATTTCACTGTGTCTGATGATTACGTCTGGTGTAATGAGAGCTTTATGTCTAGAACTGTACCTAGTGTACTATTAGCTTCTGAACATGATCCGACGGTGTGACAAGCATTAATGTATGGAGGTTTATTCAGAGGGAAATATAGGAATAGCTCTTCCTTAAAACAATCTATTGTTCGAATATAAAATACTGTAACTGCAGGACACAGCAGGCTATTTAGGTGGGGTTTTTTTCTGGGTGGGTTTTCAATTATCATATTTTTCATCCCACAGTGAGTAATATTGGGTAAAGTAGCTTACAGTGAATTCAAGGTTGGGATTGGGATTCTCAGTGTGACAAATCACTGACTCTGTTCATCAACGAGAGGGGCAAATAGAGAGAGGGAAGGAGAGAGAGAGACAGAAGCCCTGTTTAAACCTTCAGTTAACATGCGTCCTGATCATATCCTGATCTTGTCTGTTTACATTTAGAAGATCTGATCACAATCTAAATCACAATGCGCCTTTTAATCGTCAACACCGGTCTATAAATGTAGGCACAATCAGAATGTGGATAAGATCAAGACAAAGGTTGCATGTTAGAACCAGATATAAACGGGGCTAGAGAAAGTGAGAGACCGACAGAGAAACAGAGAACAGACACAGAGGAATAGATAAAAGAGTGAAACTTGAATGTGCATGTTTTGACTGAATGATTTAATTTGTAAATGTAATCCTACGGATTAGGCTATAAGTGTGTCAGATAAAAATACAGTCGTTTCATACAATAGAGCAGGATTATTCAAGTCTTACACTAACGAGCGCCAGACTACTGCTAGTTTCCTGTTCAACCTGATAATTAATTGCACCCACGTGGTGTCTACGGAGCTGTGAGGGGAACGGCACCTCCGTACCTTCAGGCTCTGATCAGGCCCTACACCCAAAGAAGGGCACTGCGTTCATCCACCTCTGGCCCGCTCGCCTCCCTACTTCTGCGGAAGCACAGTTCCCGCTCAGCCCAGTCAAAACTGTTCGCTGCTCTGGCACCCCAATGGTGGAACAAGCTCCCTCACGACGCCAGGACAGCGGAGTCAATCAACACCTTCCGGAGACACCTGAAACCCCACCTCTTTAAGGAATACCTGGGATAGGATAAAGTAATCCTTCTAACCCACCCCCCAAAAAGATATAGATGTACTATTGTAAAGTGGTTGTTCCACTGGATATCATAAGGTGAATGCACCAATTTGTAAGTCGCTCTGGATAAGAGCGTCTGCTAAATGACGTAAATGTAAAGTGTCCCAGGTCTAAATCATTCCCTGATTACAGGGAACTCATTTTAAAAAGCAAAGGCTTCGAGGACCAGATTTGAATTTGAGGCCAGTAGAGGAATCTTCAATCAGTTGCTGAGAGCTGTTTTACAGTATTTTTCCACGTAAGAATCCACACTCTTTCAGCTCGATTATGATAAATGTTCACACATACAGTGCCTTCGGAAAGTATTCAGAGACCTTGACTTTTTCCACATTTTGTTACGTTTCAGACTTATTCTAAAATGTATTAAATTGTTTTTCCCCCTCAATAATCTACACACACTACCCCATAATTGAAAAGCAAAAACAGGTTTAAATTTTTACATTTACACAAGCATTCCGACCCTTTACAGTACTTTGTTGAAGCACCTTTGGCAGTGATTACAGCCTCGAGTCTTCTTGGGTATGATGCTACAAGCATGGCACACCTGTATTTGGGGAGTTTCTCCCATTCTTCTCTGCAGATCCTCTCAAACTCTGTCAGGTTGGATGAGGAGCGTCACTGCACAGCTATTTTCAGGTGTCTCCAGAGATGTTTGATCGGGTTCAAGTCCAGGCTCTGGCTGAAACACTCAAGGACATTAAGAGACTTGTCCCGAAGCCACTCCTGTGTTGTCTTGGCTGTGTGCTTAGAGTCGTTGTCCTATTGGAAGGTAAACCTTCGCCCCAGTCTGAGAGTTCAATCTTGGATTCATCAGACCAGAGAATCTTGTTTCTCATGGTCTGAGAGTCCTTTAGGGGCCTTTTGTTAAACTCCAAGCGGGCTGTCATGTGCCTTTTACTGAGGAATGGCCTCCATCTGGCCCCTCTACCTAAAGGCCTGATTGGTGAAGTGCTCCAGAGATGGTTGTCCTTCTGGAAGGTTCTCCCATCTCCACAGAGGATCTCTGGAGCTCTGTCAGAGTGACCATCGGGTACTTGGTCACCTCCCTGACAGAGGCCTTTCTCCCCCGATTGTTCAGTTTGGCCAGCTGTAGGAAGAGTCTTGATGGTTCCAAACTGCTTCCATTTAGAAATGATGGAGGCCACTGTGTTCTTGGGGATCTTCAATGCTGCAGAAATGTTTTGGTACCCTTCCCCAGATTTGTGCATCGACATAACCCTGCCTCGGAGCTCTACAGACAATTCCTTCGACCTCATGGCTTGGTTTTTGCTCTGACATGCACTGTCAACTGTGGGACCTTATATAGACAGGTGTGTGCCTTTCCAAATCATGTCCACTCAATAGAATTTACCACAGGTGGACTCCAATCAACATAAGGATGATCGATGGAAACAGGATGCACCTGAGCTCAATTTCAAGTCTCATAGGAAAGGGTCTGAAAACGTATGTAAATAAGGTATTTCTGTTTTACATTTTTTATAAATTTGCCCCCCCCCCCCCAAAAAAAACAAAAAAACTTTAGCGCTTTGTCATTATGGGATTGATGAAACATTTTTTTCAGTGTAACAAAATGTGGAAAAAGGGAAGGGGTCTAAATACTTTCCGAATGCGCTGTACAGTACCCCTCTTTTCCCCATTAACCACTCCATGACAGTCTTCACAGACAACACAGGAAATTATGTTCAACAACCATTTCACAACTAACCATAAGAACACAGTTAAAACGTGTGCCATTTTTGCACCATAAAACCCTTTTTTTAATGTAACAAAAAAAGTATCCATCAAATCCAGATCTAGCCAGCTACCTCCCACGATAACGGATGAGTGGAATTTGTGGGATATGGCTGTGGGAATTCCGGAATACCAATTTGCCAATGTATCCAGAGGGAAGGAGGCCCATCTCCTTAAACAGAGCCCTCCAGTTACAGTAAGAGGAGGATAGAAATGGGATTAGTTTCTGCCACAGCACCACTGAGTGGATGAGAGAGAGTGAGAGCCATGGGATATTACAGTGACGTACCAACACTAGATAATATAAAGGACTGCCACCCTGGGTCATAAATTTGATTCTAATGATTTTGTCATTCTGTTAAAACAATAACTTTCAAGCCTATATAGTATTTTTTTCTCCTTCTATGACCTTTGATTTATGCTTTTAATATTTTGATGGTGAAAAATTGTCTGGGTCTTGCTCTGTAATGATGCAGACAGAGGGGATGAAATATCGACACAATTCATTTTGCTTTTCAGATTTAATTAGTTTATTTTATAATGCTATCCATCAATATTGGTGAAGATTAAATGTAGAGTATACGGGAGAAGGGGGACCTCGGCAAGAATAATATATTTTACAGCTGACTTCCTGGGAAATAAACGCCAGCTGAATTATTCATAAAGCCTGTCATAACTTTAATCTGACTCTTAATTTTAATCTGACTTAATTGAATTATTACTTTTCTCCCATGGCGATATTTCACTCAGCTCTTACTTCCCATTTCCTTTGAAACTTCAATTTCACCAAATATGTAGTCAGATTGATTATCTTCCGTTGTTGTCAGTAACGTCGTATTTTATCTAAAATGAGAAAAAGTCGGTTAGGACGATATAATTACCTGACTGCTTGGTTTGGATCTCCCATTCTTCTGACTCATTCTCTACAACTATAAATAGTCAATCTAATGCTGCTATATCAAATAATGATAGTATAAATGGTGGATAATATAAAATACATTGAGAATGAAAAAATACAGATCTAATGAGAAAATGTTTTAATACACCACAGTCCTTAATTTATTTATCTCGAAGAAGCAGTGGAGAGAAGACCAGAAGTAAAATAGCAATCGCTTCCCTCGCAGTTGTACTGAACAAGCCTCTGGCAGTGTAATATTCCCAAAGACCATGCAAATGTCTCCCTCCCTCTCTCTCTCTCTCTCTCTCTCTCTAACATGGGTTTCTCTGCTGTGTCACAAGGCTGCAATCTCATCCATACCCCACCCCACACCCCTCCATGTCGCTCAAATCCCCCAAGCACCCTATCTATTTAAATTCCTCTCCCACTACATGAGTGGCACCTAATTTGACCTTTCACCTTTCTGTTAGATCTGGTTTGGTGTGGTCTGGTTGCTAAGCGTCTGTGTGTTCGCCTCTGGGGGTCCCCCTGAAGGTCAGGGCCAAAGGTCACCATTCAAAATGTTCACTTCCATGTTTGCCTGGACATCAAATGTCACTGTGAAGTGTGTTTACTGAATACATGAGTTCACCTGACTGATTCCAGCATGTAAAGAGTTGGGATGTCTAGTCTCATCTAGCAGTAGGTAGGTACGTACTTATCTTATACTGGGCCTTGGTGGTGGATATTTTTAAATAACAAATATTTTACATGGTTTGATAAATGTAAAAAATTCATAACACAAGCAGAGGGAACAGATTTAGGTGGAAAACACATTTATTTCCCCTGTTTTAATGACTAAATGACTGTTTTTAACACCTCGTCCAAAATGTTTGTGGGAATTTAATTATCAGTACTAAGTGTCTGGACTCAACATTGATGAAACAGAGCAATTATAGCATCAAATTGCATGATTTACACTGTCGAATCTGGGTTTAGTAGAGCATGACAGGTATCATTGGATTGGTTTCATTAGCAGGACCGCCTGTTATGCTACACAAAAGCATCTCGGAGTTGAATAATTCTTTCTGATCAAAAATAGGACTCCTATAACCGTTGTCGAAAGCAAAGTAAGTAGAATAGTATCTCTATCCCACAGTGGGTTTGTGGCCATTTTCATTTGCAATCTGTGAGTAAACTCTTCTTTGTGTGTATGAGTTGGTGGCAGTAGATCTCCACAGGGAAGTAGCAGAGAGAGAAAGTGGATGCACAGACGAACAGATGATATCTGACAGACGCTCTGGTCCAGGCCAGGTGGTGGACTGCAGGTATGAAAGGAGTTTTGCATATGGCGCGCGCGCGCGTGTGCGCGCGTGTGCGTGTGTGTGTGGTGTGTGTGTGTGTGTGTGTGTGTGTGTGTGTGTGTGTTGTGTGTGTGTGTGTGTGTGTGTGTGTGTGTGTGTGTGTGTGTGTGTGTGTGTGTGTGTGTGTGTGTGTGTGTGTGTGTGCGTGCGTGCGTGCGTGCGTGCGTGCGTGCGTGCGCGCGCGCGTGTGTGTGTGTAAAGCACATCAACTCAACAGGTCTGATAGAATAGACGTAACATAGTAAACGAAAATCCAGAACACTGAAATTAGTATGATACGTTACGGTCGGTATGGTTACATACACTGGGTGTACAAAACATTAGGAACACCTTCCTAATATTGAGTTGCAACCCCTTTTGCCCTTAGAACAGCCTCAATTCATCGGGGCATGGACTCTACAAGGTGTTGAAAGCGTTCCACAGGGATGCTGGCCCATGTTGACTCCAATGCTTCCCACAGTTGTGGCAAGTTGGCTGAATGTCCTTTGGGTGGTAGACCATTCTTGATACACACGGGAAACTGTTGAGCATGAAAAACCCAGCATCGTTGCAGTTCTTGACATACTGAAACGGTGCGCCTGGCAGCTAATACCGTACCTCATTCAAAGGCACTTAAATCTTTTCTCTTGCCCATTCACCCTCTGAATGGCACACATACACAATCCATGTCTTTATTTTTATTTATTTAATTTAACCTTTATTTAACTAGGCAAGTCAGCTAAGATCAAATTCTCATTTATAATGATGGCCTACCAAAAGGCTGGGATTAAAAATAAAAAAATAAATTATAAATATAGGACAAAACACACATGAGAGACAACACAACACTACATAAAGAGAGACCAAAGATCAATCAAACAAATGTATTTATATAGCCCTTCTTACATCAGCTGATGTCGCAAAGTGCTGTACAGAAACCCAGCCTAAAACCCCAAACAGCAGGCAATGCAGGTGTAGAAGCACGGTGGCTAGGAAAAACTCCCTAGAAAGGCCAGAACCTAGGAAGAAACCTAGAGAAGAACCAGGCTATGAGGGATGGCCAGTCCTTTAATGGCTGTGCCGGGTGGAGATCATAACAGAACATGGCCAAGATGTTCAAATGTTCATAGATGACCAGCAGGGTCAAATAATAATAATCACAGTGGTTGTCAAGGGTGCAACAGGTCAGCATCTCAGGAGTAAATGTCAGTTGGCTTTTCATAGCCGATCATTCAGAGGATCTGTACCGCTCCTGCTGTCTCTAGAGAGTTGAAAACAACATAGCAAGGCAGCAACACGTGTCAATTGTCTCAAGGCTTAAACAACCTTCATTAACCTGTCTCCTCCACTTCATCTACATTGATTGAAGTGGATTTAGCAGGTGACATCAATAAGGGCTCATATCTTTCTCCTGGATTCACCTGGTCAGTCTATGTCATGGAAAGAGCAGGTGTTCCTAATATTTTGTACACACAGTGTACCGGGGCTGCTCCAGCCATATGCAGTGTACAGTTGAAGTCGGAAGTTTACATACACCTTAGGCAAATACATTTAAACTCAGATTTTCACAATTCCTGACATTTAATCCTGGTAAAAATTTAGTTAGGATCACCACTTTATTTGAAGAATGTGAAATGTCAGAATAATAGTAGAGAGAATAATTGATTTCAGTTTTTATTTCTTTCATCACATTCCCAGCGGGTCAGAAGTTTACATACACTTAATTAGTATTTGGTAGCATTGCCTTTAAATTGTTTAACTTGTGTCAAATGTTTCGGGTAGCCTCCCACAAGCTTCCCACAATACGTTGGGTGAATTTTGGCCCATTCCTCCTGACAGAGCTGGTGTAACTAAGTCAGGTTTGTTGGCCTCCGTGCTCGCACACACTTTTTCAGTTCTGCCCAGAAATTTTCTATAGGATTGAGGTCAGGGCTTTGTGATGGCCACTCCAATACCTTGACTTTGTTGTCCTTAAGCCATTTTGCCTCAACTTTGGAAGTCTGCTTTGGGTCATTGTCCATTTGGAAGACCCATTTGCGACCAAGCTTTAACTTCCTGACTGATGTCTTGAGATGTTGCTTCAACATATCCACATAATTTTCCTTCTCATGATGCCATCTATTTTGTGAAGTGCACCAGTCCCTCCTGCAGCAAAGCACCCCCACAACATGATGTTGCCATCCCCGTGCTTCACGGTTGGGATGGTGTTCTTCGGCTTGCAAGCTTCCCCCTTTTTCCTCCAAACATAATGATGGTCATTATGGCCAAACAGTTCTATTTTTGTTTCATCAGACCAGAGGACATTTCTCCAAAAAGTACGAACTTTGTCCCCATGTGCAGTTGCAAACCGTAGTCTGGCTTTTTTATGGCGGTTTTGGAGCAGTGGCTTCTTCCTTGCTGAGCGGCCTTTCAGATTATGTCGATATAGGACTCGTTTTACTGTGGATATAGATACTTTTGTACCTGCTTCCTCCAGCATCTTCATAAGGTCCTTTGCTGTTGTTCTGGGATTGATTTGCACTTTTCGCACCAAAGTACGTTCATCTCTAGGAGACAGAACGCTTCTCCTTCCTGAGCTGTATTAAGGCTGCGTGGTCCCATGGTGTTCAAACTTGCGTACTATTGTTTGTACAGATGAACATGGTACCTTCAGGCATTTGGAAATTGCTCACAAGGATGAACCAGACCTGTGGAGGTCTACCATTCTTTCTGTGGTCTTGGCTGATTTGTTTTGATTTTCCCATGATGTCAAGCAAAGAGGCACTGAGTTTGAAGGTAGGCCTTGAAATACATCCACAGGTACACCTCCAATTGACTCAAATGATGTCAATTAGCCTATCAGAAGCTTCTAAAGCCATGACATCATTTTCTGGAATTTTCCAAGCTGTTTAAAGACACAGTCAACTTTGTGCATGTAAACTTCTGACCCACTGGAATTGTGATACAGTGAATTATAAATGAAATAATCTGTCTGTAAACAATTGTTGGAAAAATGACTTGTGTCATGCACAAAGTAGATGTCCTAACCGATTTGCCAAAACTATAGTTTGTTAACAAGAAATTTGTGGAGTGGTTGAAAAACGAGTTTTAATGACTCCAACCTAAGTGTATGTAAACTTCCGACTTCAACTGTATATAGAAACTCAGCAAAAAAGAAACGTCCCTTTTTCAGGACCCTGTCTTTCAAAGGTAATTCGTAAAAATCCAATTACCTTCACAGATCTTCATTGTAAAGGGTTTAAACACTGTTTCCCATGCTTGTACAATGAACCATAAACAATTAATGAACATACACCAGTGGAATGGTCGTTAAGACACTAACAGCTTACAGATGGTAGGCAGTTAAGGTCACAGTTATGAAAACTTAGGGCACTAAAGAGGCCTTTCTACTGACTCTGAAAAACACCAAAAGTAAGATGCCCAGGGTCCCTGCTGATCTGCGTGAATGTGCCTTAGGCATGCTGCAAGGAGCCATGAGGACTGCAGATGTGGTCAGGGCAATAAATTGCAATGTCCGTACTGAGACGCCTAAGACAATGCTACAGGGAGACAGGACGGACAGCTGATCATCCTCGCAGTGGCAGACCACGTGTAACAACACCTGCACAGGATTGGTATTTCCGAACATCACATCTGCGGGACAGGTACAGGATGGCAACAACAACTGCCGAGTTACACCAGGAACGTACAATCCCTCCATCAGTGCTCAGACTGTCTGCAATAGGCTGAGAGAGGCTGGACTGAGGGCTTGTAGGCCTGTTGTAAGGCAGGTCCTCACCAGACATCACCGTCAACAACGTTGCCTATGGGCACAAACCCACCGTTGCTGGACAAGACTGGACTGGCAAAAAGTGTTCTTCACTGACGAGTTGCGGTTTTGTCTCACCAGGGGTGATGGTCGGATTCTCGTTTATCATCAACGGAATGGGCGCTACACCGAGGCCTGTACTCTGGAGCGGGATCGATTTGGAGGCGGAGGGTCCGTCATGGTCTGGGGCGGTGTGTCACAGCATCATTGGACTGAGCTTGTTGTCATTGCAGGCAATCTCAATGCTGTGTGTTACAGGGAAGACATCCTCCTCCCTCATGTGGTACCCTTCCTGCAGGCTCATCCTGACATGACCCTCCAGCATGACAATGCCACCAGCCATACTGCTCGTTCTGTGCGTGATTTCCTGCAAGACAGGAATGTCAGTGTTCTGCCATGGCCAGCGAAGAGCCCGGATCTCAATCCCATTGAGCACGTCTGGGACCTGTTGGATCGGAGGGTGAGGGCTAGGGCCATTCCTCCCAGAAATGTCCGGGAACTTGCAGGTGCCTTGGTGGAAGAGTGGGGTAACATCTCACAGTAAGAACTGGCAAATCTGGTGCAGTCCATGAGGAGGAGATGCACTGCAGTACTTAATGCAGCTGGTGGCTACAACAGATACTGAATGTTACTTTTGATTTTGACCCCCCCCTTTGTTCAGGGACACATTATTCAATTTCTGTTAGTCAGATGTCTATGGAACTTGTTCAGTTTATGTCTCAGTTGTTGAATCTTGATATGTTCATACAAATATTTTCACATGTTAAGTTTGCTGAAAATAAACGCAGTTGACAATGAGAGAACGTTTCTATTTTTGCTGAGTTTATGTAAATATACTGTATATAGTCAAAAATTTGGACTCGCCTACTCATTCCAGGGTTTTTCTTTATTTTTACACAGTTTTCTACATTGTACAATAAAAGTGAAGACATCAAAACTATGAAATAACAAAAAAGTGTTAAATAAATCAAAATATATCTTAGATATTTGATTCTTCAAAGTAGCCACCCTTTGCCTTGATGACAGCTTTGCACACTCTTGGTATAAAATAATAATAGTCATGTAATCGCTGCCAAAAGTTATTGTAACATGTATTGATGTGTGTGAATAATTATGTAAATTAGATACTGTAATTCTGTATTTGATTTTAAATAAATGTGCAAACACTTCGAAAAACATGTTTTCACTTTGTCATTATGAGGTGTAGATGGGTGAGACAAAATATATTTATTCCTTTTTGAATTTAGGCTGTAACAAAACAAAACGTGGAATAAGTCGAGAGGTATGAATGTTTTCTGAAGGCACTACCGTATACAGTGCTTTCAGCAAGTATTCATACCTCTTGACTTATTCTACATTTTGTTGTTTACAGCCTGAATTAAAAATGGATTAAATTATTCCTTACCCATCTAAGAGAGAGAGAGAGAGACCGAGTGAGAGAAAGAGAAAGAGAATGAGAGCGAGAGATGAGATGCTAAGCAGGCCTGAGGGAAAAACGGGAAATGGGTTTCTACCTGGAAGATCTTAATGCTGAAAGCAATATGTTGATGTATGGTTAATTGTAATTCCAGTCAAAACACATTTTTTGTTGTTGTAACTGCATAACTGCATCTCATTTCACAAGAATTTGTGCTTCTGACAATTCGCTCATTATGCAACAAATACATTAGTCTTCAACTCAGCGTTAGGACACATGTGGAATGTAATACTAAACGCAATGACTGTACCCTCACAATCATTTTTCATTACCTAAATACAATTTGAAACCTCATCACCACTGGTTCTCTAATCCACCCAAAGTCTTTAGAGTTCTGTGACCCACCAAATAGAAAAAGCATGTTTCCAACCACAACCCAGGCTTCCACCACTACCCAAGAACCATTGGCTAGCAGGCATCAGTTGGTCATGACCACCATTTGGGAAAACTGTCATATGGTTAGTGCACTTATTTTGCTGTTAAAACCAGACAGACCACCCAGGGTGCATCTCAATAGTCTACAGGAATTTCCTCTCCTTGTCTCCTTTCCTGCATTTGCACTGGTGTGAATGAACTGGTTTGAATCAGACACACATATTGGAGTAAACAAGTAGAGGAAACAAGGAGATGAGGCCATTTAAAGACACATGTGATGCAGCCTTTGACTTTGTCTCCTCCTATGGTCTTTACATCTCAGAGGACAATGGAAGCCGGTCACTCAACACCTGGCACTGGAAGAACATCCAATATTCCAACTTTTGATAGCATTCATGACAAATCAGAGCTGATTTCAAGTGCCATCAATATGGTCCACGCTCTAAGAAAGAAAATGGTTCCAAAAGGGTTCTTCGTCTTTCCCTATAGGATAACCCTTTTCGGTTACAGGTTAAGGGGTTATCCCATGGGTACAGCAGAATAACCCTTTTAGGTTCTAGATCACACCTTTTATCTAAGACCGTACGCAAGCTAAACTAGATTGTAGACAAGTGATTGTGAGAGTACAGTTTCAGGATGTAAGTGTTACCCCTCTGAAGACAAAGTCAACCCGGCTGTTGACAGGATCAACCTGCCAAATACACCTGCACCAACACAACTCCAGCGTTTAGAGTTTCTACAGAGCTTATCTACCTCTTGAAATAGACTGCGCTCCTACTAAATACAGGAGGGTCATGGACGTTCATAACCTAAAAGAAGAACACTGAGATTGCATCTACAGAATCAAACACCATCTATGACATCAGCCTGGATTCAGGAGAAAAATCGTTCATTATAAATGAACGATTATTCGTTCTAGCCATACGACTCTGCCTCTGTGTCATTACTGTCATGTTGCTTTGTGTGTGTCTGATTCATTGATTGATTGATTGGTTTATGAATGAATCGATTCAATGTTGAAGCCGGTCAGGTTCCTGGATCTTGTGGCCATGTGTTGGTCCTCCTGTAGTTTTCATTTACAGGGCTGACGTGACTCTCCTGAATGCTGTTGTAAATATGTCAAGGCCCCCTGGAATGTAGTGGTGTGTGTGTGCGCTTGCATTCAGGCGTGCGTGCTTGCCTGTGTGTCTGCGTGTAGGGAATGGCCACCAGGAATGGAGTCAAGGACAAAGGACAACCAAGCAGCTACACACAGAAAATTAAATTAGCTAGCCCACCTGGAATGCTGAGTGAAGTGTGTGTGTGTCATCTTAAAGCATGGAAACAGTCACACACACGCACGCAAACACACACAGACAGACACGCACAAGGCACAATGCACACGCAAGCACACACACACATGCACACATTCAGCAGGGCACACACACACACACACACACACGCGCACACATGCACACAGTGTGTGTGTTTGCATGTGTGTACATCTTTGTGTGCGCCTTGCTTTGTGTTTATGTTTGTGTGTATGTGATTGTGTGTGTGTTTTGCGTGTGTGTATGTGTCTGCGTGTGTCTGTGTCTGCGTGTGTCTGTGTGTTTCTGTGTCCATGCGTTAAGATGCAGACAGCCACTCCTAGATGGGTTTAGCTAGTAATTCCGGATAAAAACAGAGTAAAGAGCAGTAATGGAAGGCTAACACCACCAACCCACAGAGAGGTGTTGCCCTGCATGAAAAGATCACAAAGATAAAGCCCCAATCTTTATATGTGAGCCACACACACATTTAAAAAATATATATATTTTAATTTTACCTTTATTTAACTAGGCAAGTCAGTTAAGAACAAATTGTTATTTACAATGGCGGCCTACCCCGGCCAAACCCGGACGACACGCTTGCTCGCATTGACCCGAGGCAATCAGGTTATTCATCACAAAGAATAAATAGATTTACTGTATTTTTGGGGGGGGGGGGGGGGTTCAACTTTTCAAATCATACAATAGCAGCAAAAACATGTTTTCCCACTCTCTCCTGACAGTGTAGCACATGGGTTTCTGGTGTAGCAATACATGAACGGTGTACTAATCAAATTCTCAGCACAATGTCAAGGCCCTGTGTCGCACACTGATTTATCTTTCACCTTCGTTGCTGAAATGCATCACAAACAAATCCAATAAGCGTCTGTTCTGTAACAGAAGTGTTAGAGCGAAAGTCTGTGTACTGTAGCGTAATGGAGTCAGTTTGACCCTCGGTTTCTATGGAAATTGAACAAAGCTTATTGTGGTCACCGTAGAGAAGCCTGAACATAATGTCTGGTCTTTGTTGGTTGACAGACACCCTGAAAAGGGCCACAGGCTACTACATCAACAGTGAGCCGTACGACGGGATGATATAGGCCGTGCTCGGTGTGTGTAAAGTATATTTACCATTTGACGTAGCAGTGATTCTCAATGAGAGAGATAGTAAGGGAAAGAGAGAGAACAGGAACAGAGACAACCACAAGGCTGTGTGAAAGGATGTCTGCTACCATGTATGCAGTAACCAGAAGCACACAAATACAGTCAGATTGTTATTCAGGCTTGTTCGTGGAGGCCAGTGCTTATTGTTTGATAACGTCAATATGCTTTCTGTGGTGATATCTGGCATCGGTCCCTGAGGTTGGATGACTTATATCCTCTCTTCCCTGAATAATACAACTATTGATTTCTCTTTATTCTACCTCCCATAGCCATATTAAATTACCAAGTTCTTTCTAAAAGTGAAAAAATAAAAAGATTTCTTTCCATTTCTTTATTAACTGCTCGAATTACAGAGATATAGGGGAACTTTGCCTCTAAGTCTACAGCCCTTCCGAGAATTAACAATGACTCTACTTGATGGCCTTGTGTACTTATAATTTACAGTTGCTTTTAAGCTTGAAATGGCAAACGAGCCTCCAATATTATTGTCCCCAATAAACATTAAAGCTGTCCAGTTTTAGGATTATCAGTGAAACCATTGTCTAGCCAGTATTGATCACACTTACATCACATGTCTGCTTCATTAAAAAGCTTTGATTTTTCTGTTAACAATACAGAAATCATGTGGTTATTACTGAATCGATGGCTACAAATGAGGCATGTTTTTCTGGGAGTGAGTGTGGGAGGGAGAGAGATGAAGACAGGGATAGGGAGAGAGAGGAGAGAGGAGAGAGGAGAGAGGAGAGAGGAGAGAGGAGAGAAGAGAGAGAGAGAGAGAGAGAGAGAGAGAGAGAGAGAGAGAGAGAGAGAGAGAGAGAGAGAGAGAGAGAGAGAGAGAGAGAGAGAGAGAGAGAGAGAGAGAGAGAGAGAGAGAGAGAGAGAAAGAAAGAAAGAAAGAAAGAAAGAAAGAAAGAAAGAAAGAAAGAAAGAAGGAGAGAGAGAGCTTGCATATGAGCCCACCATCGAGTGATAAGTCTAAGGCCACCTAGGGACATTTTTGGGCATTCTATCAACGCTCAGCAAAGGTTTATTCTGGAATCGCCCTTAAACACAACCCAGTTGTGTGGCATATATCACACAAACACTACCACCATCATTTCAGATAAATACCATACTGTGGATTTTTATTGGGCTCCATTAAAATAAGCCAGAATGCAGTTCATCTCGGAAGCCGCAGAGCACCGATGGAAATTCTCAATAAAGTGTTTAAACACATGCTCCCGTCTGAGCAACTGCGTGGGGCATAATCACGAACAGTCGAGTCTCAAAAGAACTTTAATCCTTACAGGATTACAGAGAAATGATCAGGTTATGTGCGCCATTACCAAATGCATACAGCTTGAAATAAAGGCTCATAAAAGTTGTTTCCCTTTATTTAGGGGCCTAATAGCCTTAAAGCTTTTTAATCTCTTCTTGTGGGATAATAGCATTTTCAGTTCATTTATTTCTATCCTGGGCACTTAGAGGAACTGTAACCCTTTATTCTTTGAATAATACCCATTAAGTATGCTACATTTCCAGTGAAACGGGCATAGAAAGGACTGGTAAGGCCCTCAATGAAGTGGATTGATGGTTCAGCTAAACTAGAGAGAGAGAGAGAGAGAGAGAGAGAGAGAGAGAGAGAGAGAGAGAGAGAGAGAGAGAGAGAGAGATAAGAGGAATACAGTACAGTCTTTTAGGGATATGGAGATTGGTGTATTAGTCCAAAGCCAGTCCTATTAAGTAAGAAATGGTTAGCCGGTTTATGAGTTTAGTCCAAAACAACATTGCTCTTGAACTGAATAAGTTGAGTCAATCTTCTCAACAAAACCTTGATCAATATATGAACGCTATATTTTTTAACAGAATGATGAAAAAATGATGACATCTTGTTAATAGGGTTCCAGGACTTATACCAGATGAAGACAACACTTCCTGTTTGACAGTCCAAACAGGAAGCAAATTTGAATCTGTGGTACAGGAGCAGCCTAGCAAATGACTAGCCCGTTCATAGACGGTAATTCTTAACATATACCGTGCAAATGCACGGAAGCGATGTCTAAATGTCAATACGCCTGTGACGCTTGTGATACGGTTTTGGAAACATTTGGAACTTAACTTTCATATCAACGAGAAATCATTTTCAAAAAACAAAAGGTTAAATTACTACACACCTTAATAGGGTTAGGTTTAGGGTTTCCACATGGCCATATTTCCATGTTACTGGGTTTTGCTGTACCTGTTGATGCCAGAATCCTTAAAGGGATAGTGCGAGATTCAGGTAATCAACTTACCCGGAGTAGATTAACTCATGGATATCATTTGTATCTCTCTACGCCCTTTGAAGGAAGTTGAAGGTAGTTTCACAAGCCAATGCTAACTAGCGTTAGCGCAATGGCTGGAAGTCTACCGGTAAGGCTAGCATGCTGCACGCAGTCACATCAAAATGGTATACTCTCTGTAAGTAGAAAAACTTAATTGTCAGAATCTCACACTATCCCTTTAAGACCTGTGTGCATAAGGTCACACATCAGAACAGCATTTCCAGAACACACTATAAAACTCCCAGATCCACATTCCCCAACAGAAGCTAAATGTCTGAGGCTTTTAAACTCTTCCACTTGAACTTCAAAAAAACGAAATAACCCAAACCAGCAACACTTGGCAGCTACATTGTGGGGTGAGAAACCAGGCAATGATTTGAGGGATCGACACGCACACTCACTCACACACACACACACACACACCTACACACACACACACGCTCTCTCCCACATCAGAAGTAGAGAAAGTTTCCAGACGCTATGTTTGACCACCCTGCTAATCTCAGATAATGAAGTGTTTGTTTCCTTCTGCTGTGTGTGTGTGTGTGTGTGTGTGAATATGTGTGTGTATCCCATCCAAACCAGTCATCTCTGTCAGTCAGTAGGAAAGTTATGTGTCTAAATGTGGATAATAAGCCCTTTTAGGGGGGGGAGCTTTCCTTCTACGGACCACAAAACAGTCTTTACCATCTGATAATACACAATTCATTCACAATACTTATTCCATTCCCTTGATTTTTTTTCCTCTTCACAAGATTGTCAACAATTAAGTTTGTTTTTTACCATTTCATTTATTTTATTTTCTTCCTCAGTTTCCATGGCAGTAATGTGGGTTTGATTATGGAACTCCTGTCTCCACGATGGAATCGGCTCGCCGTGTCATTGGGAAAGCTTTCAGAGCCCTCATCACGCCTTAAACTAAGCATCATGGCCTTCCAAATACAACCTGGTTCCCATTTTCAAAGGCCTGTACACTACGTTCTCATGTTTTACCATCGAATGTAATTAATTTGCCCCTAATGTCTCCTCGGATGAAGCACTTCAGCTGCTGTTAGGCAGCCACTCTCTCTCTGTGTTTCTTTCCTGCTCCGTTAAGTGCTCAGCTAATTGAGGTCTGTTGAGTTTTTATGAGGGGGAACATTTAGAATTTTCAGTACCTCCTCATTTTCAGTGCCTCTGTCTCTCTTAGTCTCTCCCTCTTTCACTCTCAATTCATCTCTCTCTCTCTCTCTCTCTCTCTCTGCACAGATTACAAACAGTCTGACTGCAGGCTTTGGTTCTTTCCTCCGGCTTTGTCATTCTCACATTCTTTTCCTTTTTTTTGTGCCCCTGGTGTGCAGTATGACAGAGGCAGCTCAAGGACGTGGAGCGAAGCCCTCCCCTTATTATGATTTCAGTCATGACATCTATCTTTGTGCTCAGAATGTCTGGCCCCTATCAAATAAAATCAAAACAAATTCGTACACTATCACTGTATTTTCTTTCCCTCTGTGGAGGATCGACAGAGGAGTGAATTTATGCATTATATTTTTGTCCTCGCTATTGTCACGTCTACGGGCTATATTCATAGAATTCCATTGGCGCCATTCCAGGATATGTCTGTATTCTATCCCCACTGTCAGAACTAGGCTGTAGAATCCCTGGGATCTGAATGTGATCATACACCCACACAGTCTTTCTGGGCCATTCACCTGGCTGTGCTGCGCTCAAGGCAATAGCTTCACATCAGTATTGCCAGCGACACACCGCCTTTTTATGGGGTCTGGCGAGGTGGACGAGATGGGGTTTTACAATCACATCACTGCACTGAATATATCACCAGGACAGAGTTACAGGACTGCCAAGCAGGGGGACAGATAGCTTGCTCTTTTTATTGCCTTTATTGCTAGGAGTAGGTGTTCTCCTTTTTGAAGTTGTAACTTCTGGTGGGTTACAAATGATGCAAACCAGTTTGTTTTTCTTACAGTGAAGAGAAAGCTAGTTCTGTATTTGGTGGCACTTGTCCTGAATCAGTCATTATCAATAGGCCAATTACATGTACTCACGATACATTACACATTGTCCATACGAGATAAGACAAGAATGTGTGCAGAAGAGATATTTCATCCATTGATGATGTAAGATTCCAGATCCTTGGGGTTTGATCTGTAATTATGCTGTAGGTTAACACCAGAATACAGCAAGTGCAAATGCTTCTCTTCACACTCACAGGCACAGGTGCACGCACACATGCACACATGCACACACACGGATAGCCTAGCGGTTAGAGTGTTGTGCCAGTAACCGAAAGGTTGCTAGTTTGAATCCCCGAGTCGACAAGGGGAAAATTATGTCGATCTGCCCTAACCCTAATTGCTCCACGGTCGGCATCAATAATGGCTGATCCGTGGCCGTGACCCCACTCTCAGGGGGAGTTGGGATATGCAAAAAACACATTTCCATTTCACATCTCACACTTGTACAGGTAACCCACTTGTACATGCAGTGAAACTGGACAAATATAAACACCCCCTATTTGACCTTTGACACACAAGTCAGTAAATCAAAACCTAATCTCTGATGGCCTAAATTAATCAAATGACTTTCAGGGGTTATCATCACTGCAATCGAACATGATTGAGCTCAGCTCTCTGTCTGTCTCTCTTTCTTTCCCGCTGTCCGTATGTCTGCCTCTGTCTCCCTCAACTCCCTACCCCACCTTATCAGCCTTGTGTCATGCATTGTTGAAGGCTATCACGCCTCGCCAAATTTCTCCACGTATAGGGAACACCCAGGCCCAAACGAGGAGTACTACATCTGTCATGGGCACAAAGGCTGCCGTCAGCAGACCCCGTGTTAATTGATGCGGTTGGCTCGCCACACTCACATGATCACTTTTCATTATTTTCCCCTGCTAGATCTGTAACAGATTAGAAGCAGATTAATTCCATTCATCATAAATCTATGAGTGGGGTTGCAATATGAATCACAGTGCTGTGCTCCTCTCTCTCTCTCTCTCTCTCTCTCTCTCTCTCACACACACACTTACATGAACGTTGATTAATACACCCAGTCTGTGGAGGCATGATGTACTACACCCTAGGTTGTGGCTCATTTACAGCTTTTAACACTTAGGGGGTGATGGGCCAAGTCCTTACTTGATTTACCCACATGTCTGTGTTGCAACTTTAAACAGATATGCGTCTTCATTGAATCACATATTTGTTAATGTTTCGCAACTAAAAATGTGTGTTCTTCTTGAGATACACACACACGCACACACACATCATGGGAAACATAGACTGCTGTTCATGGGAGACTTCTAGTGTCACGCACACAAATGTACATATCAATATAGTATTTCAAGTCAAATCAAATTGTATTGGTCACATACACATGTTTAGAAGATGTTATTGCGGGTGTAGCAAAATGCTTGTGTTTCTAGCTCCAACAGTGCAGTAATATCTAACAATTCACAACAATACACACAATACACACAAACCTAAAAGTAAAATAATGGAATGAAGGAATATATATAAATATTGGGAAGAGCAATGTCGGAGTGACATAGACGAAATATAGTAAATACAGTATATACATATGAAATGAGTAAAGCAAAAATATCTAAACATTGTTAAAGTGACTAGTGTTCCATTATTAAAATGGCCAGTGATTCCAAGTCTATGTATATAGGGCAGCAGCCTCTAAGGTGCACAGTTATGTAACCGGGTGGAAGCCGCCTAGTGATGGCTATTTAACAGTCTGATGGCCTTGAGATGGCCTGTTTTCCAGTCTCTCGGTCCCAGCTTTGATGCACCTGTACTGACCTCGCCTTCTGGATGATAGCGGGGTGAACAGGCAGTGGCTCGGGTGGTTCTATTTGGCCCTATGTGAAAATAGAGACTGCTGTTGTAAGAATGTGAAGAAGTTTAATTTCCCCCAGGGGTGTGTGGTAAAACCTTAGTGTGGCATAGTCAATTTGGTCTGTTATGCCCCCTTGAGGCTAGGGAAGATCCATATGGTTGCCCTTGGTTTAAAGGTCCAATGCAGCCGCTTTTCTCTCAGTATCAAATCCTTTCTGGGTAGCAATTGAAAACAATTAAAAGAAGGTATTTAATTAAAATGGTCACAAAATAAACAAAAATAGCTTCTTAGCAAAGAGCAATTTCTCAAGCAAAATGTATCTTGGACTGTCTGGGAGTGGTCTGAGTGGGGAGGAGAAAAGGGAAAACAAACTGTTATTGGCAGAGAAGTTTGGAACTCTCTTTCTTATTGGTCTATAAACTTATGTCACCACCCAGGCCAAAACTCCATCCCACCAAAACAGGAAGACATTTCAGGCAGTCTTTTCAAACAAGCTCTTACAAGGGGGTATCATCATCATTTTCACACGTTCACAGTATTATTCCAACCTCATAGTGTGAAAATACAGTGCATTCCTAAAGTACTCAGACGCCTTGACTTTTTCCACATTTTGTTACGTTACAGCCTAATTCAAAAATGGATATAATATATAAAAATCCCCAGTAATCTACACCCAATACCCCATAATGACAAAGCGAAAACAGGTGTTTAGAAATACCTTATTCACATAAATATTCAGACCCTTTGCTATGAGACTCGAAATTGAGCTCAGGTGCTTCCTGTTTCGATTGATCATCCTTGAGATGTCAGGTGCACCAAGCTTGTAGCGTCATACCCAAGAAGACTCAAGGCTGCAATCGCTGCCAAAGGTGTTTCAAGAAAATACTGGGTAAAGGGGTTGAATACTTATGTAAATGTGATTTCAGTTTTTTTGAAAATAGCAACAAAATATAAAATCCTGTTTTTGCTTTGTCATTATGGGGTATTATGTGTATATTAATGAGGGGGAAAAACGATTTAATCACTTTTTGAATAAGGCTGTAACGTAACAAAATATGGAAAAATACAAGGGGTCTGAATACTTTCTGAAGGCACTTTATACATAATGCACAGGAAAATCACGTTTTTGACTGCAATGGGCCTCTCTCCCTCCCCTCCCCCTTTTTCTCCCTCCTTGTCTTAGAAGCCTTTGGCTTTGATTGTGTCTACGGCTGCAGTTTGCTGGGCCAGGCAGGGCATGCGTACAGCAGGAGCAGGCCTGCTTAGCAGATCATTAACTGTTCTCTAATTTCCAGAGCTGCCAACTGTAACAGGAGATGGTGACCGCTTAATGAATTTCACTCTGCCTCCTTCCCCCCAAAATCAAACCGGGGCTCTGCACATCCACAGAGTCAAAGGGAAGGTGGGAAGTCAACTGTAAGAGACACAGTTAGATACACACTTACTGTGTGTTTCATGTCTTTTCCTTATTACTAATTACAGTGCCTTCGGAAAGCATTCTGGCCCCTTGACTTTTTCCACATTTTGTTACGTTACAGCTTTTTTCGAAAATGGATTAAATGGTTATTTCCCCCTCATCAATCTACACACAGTAAACCATAATGAAAAAGCAAAAGCAGTTTTTTAGACATTTTTGCAAATGTATAAAATAAAAAATTAAAAAATCTATTACATTTACGTAAGTATTCAGACCCTTTACTCAGTACTTTGTTGAAGCACCTTTGGCAGTGATTATTTGGGAAGTTCCTCCCATTCTTCTCTGCAGATCCTTTCAAGCTCTATCAGGTTGGATGAGGAACGTTGCTGCACAGCTATTTCTAGGTCACTCCAGAGATGTTCGATTGGGTTCAAGTCCGGGCTCTGGCTGGGCCACTCAAGGACATTCAAAGACGTCCCGAAGCCACTCCTGCATTTTCTTCGCTGTGTGCTTAGGGTCGTTGTCCTGTTGGAAGGTGAACCTTCGCCCCAGTCTGAGGTCTTGAGCGCTCTGGAGCAGGTTTTCATCAAGGATCTCTATGTACTTTGCTCAGTTCATCTTTGCCTCAATCCTGACTAATCTCCCAATCCCTGCCGCTGAAAAACATCCTCACAGCATGATTCTGCCACCACCATGCTTCACCTTAGGGATGGTGCCAGGTTTCCTCCAGAGGTGACGCTTGGAATTCAGGTCAAAGAGTTCAATTTTGGTTTCATCAGACCAAAGAATCTTGTTTCTCATGGTCTGAGAGTCTTTAGGTGCCTTTTGGCAAACTCCAAGCGGGCTGTCATGTGCCTTTTGATGAGGAGTGGCTTCCGTCTGGCCCCTCTACCTAAAGGCCTGATTGGTGGAGAGCTGCAGAGATCGTTGTCCTTCTGGAAGGTTTTCCCATCTCCACAGAGGAACTCTAGAGCTCTGTCAGAGTGACCATCGGGTTCTTGGTCACCTCCCTGACCAAGGCCCTTCTCCCCCTATTGCTTAGTTTGGTTGGGTGGCCAGCTGTAGGAAGAGTCTTGGTGGTTCAAAACTTCATCCATTTAACAATTATGGAGGCCACTGTGTTCTTGGGGACCTTCAATGCTGCAGGCATTTGTTGGTACCCTTCCACATGTTAAAACCAAGTTTTGAGTTTATTTGTTATAATTCATTGGTATTAGATTTAAAAGGTGATCGAATTGCTCCTGAATTGTAATGTCGTTAATGCATTTCTTTTGAAGAAATATTTATTTAATGTACAAGTGAATAGGTTGGTATACTTTTAAGTTTAAGTTCTGGCCAATAAGGTAGCTTGTTAACCTGTGGCCAATGGAAGAGTTGACCTGGTTAACAGGAGGCCTGGGAAAAAGAGACTTTGAAAAAAGAGATGGAGAAACATTATCAGTGTTGGTGAAGAAAAACTAAGAAAGAAGACAAAAATAGAAAAAAACCCATATCTACCGAGTTTTGAAGGGAAATACTGATGATTGTACATTATAAGAGAGTATTATTATTTTGTTAAGAAAGACTTAGTAGAGACTGAAGCTACCGTCTCATCGTGGAGGTATTTGACAGCCTCGAAGTTAGCCTAGCATTGTGCGAGACCTGGAGAGAATTGCTTGTGGAAGATTAATGAGTTCATGTTTCCATGGGATATCTGTTGCTGCTATGGAGTACTGTCTGCATTGATAGCTGTGCTTGCTGTGGATCTTGTGAGGACACCTGCACGGAACTGTTCTACTTCGCTGAGGAAATATCTACGAGTAGTGAGTAACCACAACGGTGAGGTGCTTCGGGACTTTGTGTGTCATATTTTTTTTTGCTTGCAAGTAATCTGGACCTGTGTTGTGAAAAATCATTGGGGTTTATTATTGTCATTTCTTTTGATGTGGTACATTGAAAATGGGATAATATACATCTTCAACATTATGTCTGCTGCCTTGGTGGAGTCATTTAATGTTTCAGTTTCATTTAAATGCATGGGAAAGCATATCCTTATGTAATACCAAAAAAATCTATAATCATTCTATCTGAAGTTAATACCCTAGTTGTCATCACCGTACCGAGTTTACAATAGAGATTCTTATTGGAGATGTCCTTCTCACCTAATATCCAATGCTGTTGAGATATTCACCTCTTGGTGTAATATCATGAGAGTCAAATTCGAGCCTGGTGAAAGGGTTACACACAGATCTGTGCCTCGACACAATCCTGTGTCGGAGCTCTATGGACAATTCCTTCAATTCCTTGGTTTTTGCTCTGACATGCACTGTCAACTGCGGGACCTTATATAGACAGGTTTGTGCCTTTCCAAATCATGTTCAATCAATTGAATTTACCACAGGTGGACACCAATCAAGTTGTAGAAACATCTCAAGGATGATCAATGGAAACAGGATGCACCTGAGCTCAATTTAGAGTGTCATAGAAAAGGGTCTGAATACTTATGTAAATAAGGTATGTTTTTTATTTTTAATACATTTGCAAAAAATTCTAAAAAACTGTTTTTTACTTTGTCATTATGGGGTATTGTGTGTAGATTGCTGAGGATTGTTTTTTATTTAAGGAATTTTAGAATAAGGCTGTAACGTAACAAAATGTGGAAAAAGTCAAGGGGTGTGAATAAATCACGGTTTATTTGTGCGCCGAATACAACCTTACAGTGAAATGCTTACTTACAGGCCCTAACCAACAGTGCAATCTTTAAGTAAAAAAAATAGCTATTTGGTGAACACAAAGTAAGGAAATAAAAAAGCTAAAGTAAAAATACATTGAATAATAATAGTAGCGAGGCTATATGCAGTAGCAAGGCTATAACAGTAGCGAGGCTATATACAGGCACCGGTTAGTTGGGCTAATTGAGGTAGTGTGTACATGCAGTTATGGTTAAAGTGACTATGCAAATATGATAAACAGAGAGTAGCAGCAGCGTAAAAGTGGGGTGGGGGGGGGGGGGGGTAGCCATTTGATTACCTGTTCAGTAGTCTTATGGCTTGGGGGTAAAAGCTGTTGAGAAGCCTTTTGGTCCTAGACTTGGCGCTCCGGTACCGCTTGCCATGCGGTAGTAGAGAGAACAGTCTATGACTGGGGTGGGTGGGGTCTTTGACAATTTGTAGGGCCTTTCTCTGACACCGCCTGGTGAGGTCCTGGATGGCAGGCAGCTTAGCCCCAGTGACATACTGGGCTGTACGCACTACCCTCTGTAGTGCCTTGTGGTTGGAGGCCGAGCAGTTGTTGTACCAGGCGGTGATGCAACCAGTCAGGATGCTCTCGATGTTGCAGCTGTAGAACCTTCTGAGGACCCATGCCAAATCTTTTTCGTTTCCTGAGGGGGAATAGGCTGTTGTGCCCTCTTGGTGTATTTGGACCATTCTAGTTTGTTGGTGATGTGGACACCAATGATCTTGAAGCTTTTAACCTGCTCCACTACAGCCCCATCAATGAGAATGGGGGCGTGCTCGGTCCTCTTTTCCTGTAGTCCCCAATCATCTCCTTTGTCTTGGTTATGTTGAGGGATAGGTTGTTATTCTGGCACCACCCGGCCAGGTCTTTGACCTCCTCCCTATAGGCTGTCTCATCATTGTCAGTGATCAGGCCTACCACTGTTGTGTCATCTGCAAACTTAATGATGGAGTCGTATCTGGCCATGCAGTCATGGGTGAACAGGGAGTACAGGATGGGACTGAGCAAGCATCCGAGGGGCTCCAGTGTTGAGGATCAGTGTGGCAGATGTGTTGCTACCTGCACTCACAACCTGGGGGCGGCCCATCAGGAAGTCCAGTATCCAGTTGCAGAGGGAGGTGTTTAGTCCCAGGATCCTTAGCTTAGTGATGTGTTTTGAGGGTACTATGGTGTTGACCGCTGAGCTGTGGTCAATGAATAGCATTCTCACATAGGTGTTCCTTTTGTCCAGGTGGGAAAGGGCAGTGTGGAGTGCAATAGAGATTGCATCATCTGTGGATCTGTTTGGGCGGTACACAAATTGGAGTGAGTCTAGGGTTTCTGGGATAATGGTGTTGATGTGAGCCATTACCAGCCTTACAAAGCACTTCGTGGCTACGGATGTGAGTGCTACGGGTCTGTAGTCATTTAGGCAGGTTGTCTTAGTGTTCTTGGGCACAGGGACTATGGGGGTCTTCTTGAAACATGTTGGTATTACAGACTCAATCAGGGACATGTTGAAAATGTCAGTGAAGACACCTGCCAGTTGGTCAGCACATGCCCATAGCACACATCCTGGTAATCCGTCTGGCCCCGCAGCCTTGTGTATGTTGACTTGTTTAAAGGTCTTACTCTCGTCGGCTACGGAGAGCGTGATCACACAATCGTCCGGAAAAGCTGATGCTCTCATGCATGCCTCAGTGTTGCTTGCCTCGAAGCGAGCATAGAAGTGATTTAACTCGTCTGGTAGGCTCGTGTCACTGGGCAGCTTGCGGCTGTGCTTCCCTTTGTAGTTTGTAATAGTTTGCAAACCCTGCCAAATAAGCCGAGCGTCGGAGTCGGTGTAGTACGATTCAATCTTAGCCGTGTATTGGCGCTTGCCTGTTTGATGGTTTGTCGGAGGGCATAGCAGGACTTCTTATAAGCTTCTGGGTTAGAGTCCCACATCTTGAAAGCGGCAGCTCTACCCTTTAGCTCAGTACGGATGTTGCCTGTAATCCATTGCTTCTGGTTGGGGTATGTACATACAGTCACTGTGGGGACGACGTCCTCGATGCACTTATTGATAAAGCCAGTGACTGATGTGGTGTACTCCTCAATACAATCGGAAGAATCCCGGAACATGTTCCAGTCTGTGATAGCAAAACAGTCCTGTAGTTTAGCATCTGCTTCATATGACCACTTTCTTTTATAGACCGAGTCACTTGTGCTTCCTGCTTTAATTTTTGCTTGTAAGCAGGAATCAGGAGGATATAGTTATGGTCAGATTTGTCAAACGGAGGGCGAGGGAGAGCTTTGTACGCGTCTCTGTGTGTGGAGTACAGGTGATCTAGAATTTGTTTCTGTCTGATTGCGCATTTAACATGTTGATAGAAATTAGGTAAAACTGATTGAAGTTTCCCTGCATAAAAGTCTCCGGCCACTAGGAGAGCTGCCTCTGGTTGAGGGTTGAGCAGTTTCCCGTTTGCTTATTTCCTTATACAGCTGACTGAGTGCAGCCTTAGTACAGGCGTCCATCTGTGCAGTCTTAGTACAGGCGTCCATCTGTGCAGTCTTAGTACAGGCGTTCCCCCCCCTCATATTACCGGAGTGTGCTGTTCTATCTAGCCTGTGCAGCGTATATCCTGCTAGCTGAGTATCCATGTCATCATTCAGCCATGATTCCGTGAAACATAAAATGTCCCGTTGGTAGGATATTCGTGATCGTACGTCTTCTAATTTATTGTCCAATGATTGTACGTTGGTGAGCAATATTGACCGTAACGGCGTGTGGAACTGGTATATTTTCTGTATATTCTTGTTCTGAGAAATGAAAGCTATTCCATGCGAGAAACTGAGGATCTCGTACAACACTGTGTACTACTCCCTTCACAGAACAGCGCAAACTGGCTCTAACCAGAATAGAAAGAGGAGTGGGAGGCCCCGGTGCACAACTGAGCAAGAGGACAAGTACATTAGAGTGTGTAGTTTGAGAAACAGACGCCTCACAAGTCCTCAACTGGCAGCTTCATTAAATAGTACCCGCAAAACACCAGTCTCAATGTCAACAGCGAAGAGTCGACTCTGGAATGCTGGCCTTCTAGGCAGAGTTGCAAACAAAAAGCCATATCTCAGACTGGCCAATAAAAAGAAAAGCTTAAGATGGGCTAAAGAACACAGACACTGGACAGAGGAACCCCGGGTATTTTACAGCTTGGTTCTAGCAGAAAGCATTGCAGACCAAAGCTCTGTTATTGATCACTTTATATAATCAGATGTTTTATTTTCTAAAATATCTTAAGCTAACAATGGGTAGGCCTGTGCTTTTGCCATTTTCTTTAATAAAAGGTAGACCTATGGCATACCCTCTTATACCCCCTCCATTATTCTTGGTTTTCACTTAACAGTCCTTCACTGACACAGAGGTAGGCTATTTAAAGAGTGCATGGCGGTTGAAGGAATTGGCAGTCAAATATGTGGATATAGCAGCCTATAGCCTAATTTCATCTGTCAAACAGGTAGTCCTACCTCTTATTTCTTAAATAGGAAGAAATAGGCTCCAACATAAAGGCCTCTTGTTGTTAGTAAATTAAAATGAAGACGGTTGAAATGAATTATGCCTAGGCTACTCGAATTTGCCTAATTTCAGCACCATGAGCTGTCCATTTCTGATTGATTGTGCCGCGGTTGCTACTTCAACTTTCAGCTCCACAATCTGGCTTATTGTGAGGTCAATAACTCTGATAAATACCTCACGGGCAAGAAAAAAATATTTATTATTTATTCAAATCAATTATAGTAGTAGCAAGCTATTAATGTTGACCTCCGGTCCTCCTTCTCAAACAGAACAAAACATAGGCCGTAGGCTTGTCCGTGAGCAAGATATCGCATATTTTGGAATAGGCCTAATCAACAAACCAAAAAATGGAATAATTATTTGACTCTCATCCTGAAGGACAGCCATTGGTTAGGCAGCACAAAAAAAAAGTTGGGATCAGCAAGAGCAGAGCAGGCTGGGGCTCAGGGTTGGAATATCCATTGCAGTGTGCAATGCAGCCTAGTTTTATTTACACCATCTGAGCAGCGCAAAAGACTCCGGAAGGAAGTACTTGTTCTTAGAAATGTAACTTACCTCTGTGCTTCTCCGAGCATGCACTTCGTAGCCTATAGGCTATGGATCATTTGATTGAGACCACACTAAATAGCCTATAGGCACACTTGATATTGCACACCCACTGGAGAATCAGAGATGAGGGGCGACATCGGGCACACATCGATATATTGCCTATTAAGCAAGTAATTCTAAAACACTGAGAAGTATAGAAATGCTATCAATTACAAATTACATGAACCTCCCCTGGACTAGATTTAAAAAGTACTAAACCCTCACCTTGACTGAAATTGAAAAATCATGACCCTCCCCAATTTTCCTCCAGGAACCCTATCCTGTAAATGTTGATCCATCCCTTAGTGAAAAATACTGACCTGTTCTATTTGTTTCTTTTCATCAAGTGAACACAATTTTACAAGTCAATATCAAGCCCAAAACAAAGTCAAAAATACGTTTGGCAAATAGAAGTGAGAGGTTTTCCACGGTTCTATTTCACTAGGCTCTGCAGGAGATGCCTAAGCGCTGTACTTCCTCGCTGTACGTTCCCCCGGATCCAGTTCCACACGTTTAAATGATGCACTTGAAATGTATCCTGCAACCAGCACCCTGTTTTCATTATTGTGAACCCGAGGCCATATCCGTGTGAGAACTAGAGCACAAGGTGAGGCCATCTCGCTGCTTCGTACAGTGTGTGCGGTTAAGAAGGAGCCCTGTTATGTATAAAGAACGCCATATTTCAGCAACGTGTGCATGCCTGTATGTGTTGTTGTCCACTGACAAACATGTAATTGGGAGCAATTGCCTATAGGAATGCCCTTTAAATTCCTAACTGATATCTATATGCAGTTACAGAATGCCTGTTTTTTTTTCACACATTTCACAGCACTGAGTACAATTTGTCATGTGGCCCCTCTTTCTTCCTCTTTGTCACCTAATTTGTGAGCAACTAGTCGTTAGATAGTCTTGGCCGGTGGTTTGGGGTTAGTGTCATTTCCTGTTAGTTCATTAACCCCACCCTCTCTGCTTTTCCTATCCATTCATTTAATCACGGTTGTAGTGCAAGTCGAAACAAACCTTAATCGTTTAAGTAATTGTGTCAGTGTGCTTTTACTTCCACGGACATTACACAGGGCCTGTCCTCAGGGCATACAGTCCACACAGTTAGTCAGGGACATTTAACTCCTGCCAAACAGATGTTACTCGTGGCCATGTATGGAAGTAACCATTACAAAGATCACAGGTTAAATGCTATGTTGACGAGTAGCTAACGGCTTTCATTTGGAGTTTTGCTCAGAAAGATCACACAAAAAAATATAGACCAAAATATATTCACGATTTTCAACTTCCAACCAGTGGCATCAACACCAAAGTGTTGTTTGAAAAACATCGAATTTCACTGGTGCCTGGTGTGTGTACACAGTGGAAGTGCTTTGTATAGTTAGTCAACGCAGTAAGAGAAAACTGAAAGAATTTCCTGAGGAAAAATGGTGCGACTTGCTTCAGCTGGCCAAATGTATTTTTATGGTAGCCGAAGAAGTGGAAGGTTCGCACCATCGTCCTTCATACCGTTACAGACCACTGGTAAGGAACTAAATAATAACATTTCACAGTTTCACTGTGTGATGTGGGCTAAGGCCTGTAGCACTGTCACACGATATCACTGATAGTGAGCTGAGGTGTGTGTGTGACCGGCTATAAACTTCATAAAGGTAAACATGTGTAGCCGCGGGAAGCTAGTGTTCAGGACAGATTAGGAAGAGGAAATGGAATATCCCACTCCTGTCATGCAGTGCTAGAAGTGAAACAGGGGTAGACACAGAGACAAAATCTATCTCTGGGGTATGACAGTATGTAGGAATGGCAAACCGGTTATGAGAGGAAAGAAGACGCTGAACAAATACCTGATATTCCGACTATAAGAATAGGCAAGTGCAGATTTGAATCTTTTTGTTGTGCTAAGGTTAAAAAGCATGTTTCCCACATCAACACGGCTGCCTTATCCAGTTGATTATTTATGTACAACCATACTATCCCATACTACCGGTCATATAGTTTTGAGATAGTTGTGCAGTGAGGTACACTGTGAAAGGGAATGGAGCTAGAATCACGTATTATCACCATACAATATAATTTATCATAGCCCATGAACAACAGGTAGGAAAGACATTTCTGAATGTTAGATACATTATCAATACATGATTCCAAAGCACACAAGCACATTGTTACATACTCCGTCATGCTATCAAGTACATAGATCAATATCATTATAAGGAATAATGCACCATTAAATGCACCATTAAATATTTATTTCGCCCTTTCAAACTAAAATAAGCTGGTAGTATGTGGCCAAAGTACAAGTTGACGTATTAATGGAAATTGTATTGTGCTGTTTTATTTTATTATAAAGTTGTTTATAGCGGTGAGTATAAGGGTTAAGATTAGGGCCATAGTCCTAATGTCGACTTTAGCATGGGCAAATGTTGACAACCCACCCACACAAACCGCACAGCTTCAAAACTGATGGCTCTAATCCACACCTACACTTTCCTGGGTCTCGGCATCGTCTTCCCTGTCTGAGTATTTACTTGCCAGAAAACGTCAGTCGTTTTTTTATTTAATTTTTTTACAGCGTCTGAAAGATTGAGACCTCCGTTGTGTTCAGTCTCGGGTGAATTACAAGTCTCTCTGAAATGGCTGCTGAGTGCCAGTGAAGGATGCCTTTCAACAAGATGGGGGATTTCCAGCAACTTGAGGTAAAATGGACACTGAGACAGAGCAGGCCTACCAATAGGCTTGGGAGTCTGGCTGCTCCTCAAAACACATCCATCTTTTGAAAAGAAAGGAAACTATAAGTACTGGTTGCTTATACAGACCTGTTTCAGCTTCAGCGGGGATTCATCAGGCATTTCCTGGACATTGTGTGCTAATAACATATAGTTTCTAGTAATGACTTTAGAAATTTCAACACGTCTGGTAACTACCAGTTACACCGCACACATTACGACATGTGATAACTGAATGTTTTGTGGGGAAAGTGTCTACGTTGGTGTATTCATAGAATGAGGAGGTGCCGTGGTCAACTCAGAAGTTTGTAGTCATAAAAAGTATTTGGGCTTTGGGTGCCGGATTCAACAGGTATATACTGAAGAAGGAAAAACCCACATTCACTGTAATAGTCTACGATGGTGTATTGACACAGAGAGAACCAAAGATTACATTGTGATCCAGCATCTATTAGAAAACTTGAGAAACAGACTGGAGGTGAATGGTTCATTCTGATAGTTTGCTCATATTCAATATTGTAGCCAGAGGTACACCGCCACAGTGCAGCCCACACATCTGGGCCTTATTGTATTTCTATCTAGGTCAGGGTGGAGATACAGAGACAACAGAACATCCAGCTAACATGTTGGAGAAGACATACCACAAGGTTGCGTTTCAGGACTTTTCAGTTTATCACACACAGACAATATATGTGCTTGTTTTCGTTCCGCTAAAGACTATCTATGATTGATATGGTGCTCTAAGTGACTATAATGGTAGCAGGCCCTGGAAACGTTGAGATAACCCACTCAGACTTTTGTTCCCCCTGTGATTTACGACACTGAAAAGCTGTATGGTATCTTTCTGTGGGATTCAAATGAACGTCACACTTAGAGAAGGAATGAGATCTTTTTCCCCCCTCCCTCCCCCCATATTTTTCCATAAATTGTCAGTTGGAGCTGGATGCTAACCAGCACTAAGGGCTGGAAACGAGAGTATTTTTACTGGCTCCGAGGCTGTCCAGCAGATATTAGCCGTGTAGAAAATGTGCTGAATATTACGGGCCTCTGTCACCAGGGCCAAGAAAGACATTTGGTCCAAAACCCAGAGCTGCTGCGCGGCTGCTATCTTTCAAAACCGAGCACCGCTTGCTAACTCTATGACGAACGGCGAGCCACCAGCCCAGTGAGGCCGCCAGGTTGTCCGGGCTTGCTGAATCAAAGCTTTAATTAAATGTGACAGGGGACTGTGGGGTCAACTCTGATCCCAGGCCCAGACTAAAGCGGAGCAGGCTCACACAGTTCTGCCTCTCCTCTCCCTCATTAGATCAAACTGAGCGCTACACCAGAGCAGGAGGAGACTGCTGCTTCAATTTGCACCTTTCCAACAACAAAAAAAGAAAACAGGCGATACTTAGTCCCAGGCCCCTTTCTGAAAGAGAAACATTGGCTATTGTCTTGAACGGTTTGTGTGTAGGCGCGCACGGGTACGCGTGCGCGTGAAATCCAAGACCTGGAATATCAGAACATCATCAAAGTCCGTCACGGACAATCAGCACTTGAGAAAAGAGTAACTGCAATATAAAGATATTTATGAACCCATAAATGTGATTATGTTTAAGTAATTCACAGTCGTAGAGAATAAAATGGAGCCATGCGTTTATCATTAAAAATGCTAACGTTTGGCTCAGATCCTTCACGTACTGTTTAAATGAGCCCTAAAATGTGCTTGACTGGTATTCTTTGCCATAATGTAGCTACCAATGGAGTAAAACGGTCATGTGGGACTTTGGCTAATGAACCAATGCGGGGAACACAATCAAATGCAATGTGTACCAACTCATTAGCCACCCCATTCATTATTAGGCACTTTCCTTTTATTCAGTCATTATGCTGTATCCTATTCTGTAGTCAAAGCAGCATGCAGGACAACTCAGGAGGATTGTCGACAAAATTCATCAAACCACAAGAATCAACCAACATTAGCTCTCAAGTGGTGGGGGGGGGGGGGATTCCCCAACGGAGGAGCTTATGGAGGAGGGGATAATATGACTCGTATGAAGGACAAGATTAAAATTATTTACACTGGTTTCTTATGCGAACATAACTCTGCAACTTGATTTGCGTGCGATGTGAAAAGCGATACGGCTGTGGCTGGCAGCCAGTGCTGTATTACTTCTATTTCATACATACACATTCAGTACAGAGCATGCTATGTCTCTTTACAGAAATGTGAATTCCACTGAGTAACTGACACGTATGCATAGCAAGCTTAGGGCAGGTGCTATGGAATGGAAGTGGACATTTCTGTATGCTGTTGGTTGGATCTGGCTTGTTTGTATATGTAGCCTTGTACTACACATGCTTTAGGTAGATGGGATTAGACAGCTGTGTCTCATCCTCATTGTCCTTCATTAAAAAGTCTAATTTGTGCATCGCTCTGTCTTTCCCCCTGTAGGGTTGGAAGAATTATCTCGCTGGCTTCCATATTTGTGCCATCTGTGCAGGGTAGAGCTGGGTGGATGTGGATAGTGCGTACGCACACACACACACACACACACACACACACACACACACACACACACACACACACACACACACACACACACACACACACACGGCCTGCCTGTTGCAGCCAGTCTTCTGCACATCCAAGCTGAGCACCAAACCACAATGAAAGATGATGCCATTTTAAGATGATGTAAGTACCAGACTGGCTGGTCAAGCTCAAACCATGGCTGGTGAATAAGACAATATGAATACTTCAGAAACTTCAATTAATATTTGAACAGAATCTAAACAGAGAGAAGTCGTGACATGCCTTTCTAGCAAGCACTACAGTAAAGGTTGAGCTGAGTGCCTCTGGGATGGATCATTTTTAGTAATAGGCCCGTATTAGTGGACACATTTGAATTTAACAACAGGTGAAACAACAAAAGAAGGGAAATGGATGACCACATGACTGGATGATTAGAGCAAGCTGCTTTGTCCCCAGTATTTAAGTTAATGTGTTTGACGCTTTTCAGGCCGTTTCCATTTATTTCTAAGAATCTAAGAGGATGATGATAACGAATTTAACAATGCAGAAGAGTGAAGCTTGTGAATACCCAATGAGGTCATGTTCATGGAGCACATTTGGCTGCCTCTGGGCCCTTGAAGGGACAGACAGACAGACAGACAGACAGACAGACAGACAGACAGACAGACAGACAGACAGACAGACAGACAGACAGACAGACAGACAGACAGACAGACAGACAGACAGACAGACAGACAGACAGACAGACAGACAGACTGATTATGTGTGTGTGTGTGCGTGTGTGTGTGTCTATGTGACTGCCTTAGAGAGTGTGTGACAGTGTCATACACACACACACACACACAAACTAAAAGTGCTTGAGTACTTGTCAGGCATAATTCTTTTCCCCCCCAGACAAATAAATGTATTCTGCATAAAACGGTGATTTTCGTTTTTCTAAGTGTGACGTGCTTCGGCAGTGATCATTTCTCAGCCCCACGCAGGGTTCGTGGGCTGCTCTGATTTTATGTAACACTATTTTCTACGCCTCAACATAACACCCTGGGCTCAATGGATAGCAGTCCTTTGGAAGAGGAGTGAAAGCTTTAATGTGCATTAATGAAATAAGTGTCGAATATTCCGATATTTCCGATTCCGGACGTGAGATGCATGCTTGACTCGATTTTTGAAACCACACATATAGTAACACACATACACTTACCTGGAAGTCTGAGGTCACAGGCACCAACAGTGAGAGAGCAATCACCGAGAAGAGCCACACAAGGAGTCAAGAGTCTCCTTGAGAAAAGAGGCCGTGAGTAGGAGGACCGTTTTTACCAACCAGAGAAGGCAAACAGTCCCGACCAGATGAGACTGGTTGTGCTACTGAATAAAAGAGAAGGTAGACAGTGGAACATAGGACAGGGTTTATCATAACATTTTGTGATTGTGTTTGAATGTTTTCGCTTTAGAAAAAGAGCACTTGTTGATTGTTGAAGTCCCATATCAGATGTTTGTAATTTACTACTGGTAAAAGTAATCAGCAACATACACACATACAGTATACTGTAGTAATGCAATATTACTCTGCCTGTGTCTGCATGCTGTGTTCCGTAGCTTTCATTTGGCCTCTTTAGTTAACAAACAACAGGGAGTTGTGGGAATTAACTCCACATTGAATCAAAGCACCAGTTGATTTAAGAATGTATCGGGTTCAGTAACTAAGCACAGGACACTGAGGTATGCATTATGTGGTGTGTGTAAACACATCTGATTAATATGTGTACAGATGGATATGGAAAAACTATTATACACTACATGACCAAAAGTATGTGGACACGTGCTCGTTGAACATCTCATTCCAAAATCATGGGCATTAATATGGAGTTGGTCCCCCCTTTGCTGCTATAACAGCCTCAACTATTCTGGGAAGGCTTTCCACTATATGATGGAACATTTCTGCTGGGACTTGCTTCCATTCAGCCACAAGAGCATTTGCGAGGACGGGCACTGATGTTGGGCGATTAGGCCTGGCTGGCAGTCGGCGTTCTAATTCATCCCAAAGGTGTTCAATGGGGTTGAGGTCAGGGTTCTGTGCAGGACAGATGATTTTTACGCACTTCAGCAATCGGCAGTCCCGTTCTGTGAGCTTGTGTGGCCATTGTTGCTCCTAGATGTTTCCACTTTTGCAAAATAACAGCACTAACAGTTGACCGGGGCAGCTCTAGCCGTACAGAAATTTGACAAACTGACTTGTTGGAAAGGTGGCCTTACTGAAGAGTTCAGTGACTCTCAACATGGCACCGTCATAGGATGTGGAAAGTGGAAACGGCCTGAATCTATGATGGTGCCATGTTGAGAGTCACTGAACTCTTCAGTAAGGCCATTCTACTGCCAATGTTTGTCTATGGAGATCGCATGGCTGTGTGCTCGGTTTTATACACCTGTCAGCAAAGGGTATGCCTGAAATATCTGAATCCACTAATTTGAAGGGGTGTCCACACACATATACACACACACACACACACACACACACACACACACACACACACACACACACACATACATACATATACATATATATATATATAAATATATATATATATATATATATATATATATATATATATATATATATATATATATATATATATATATATATATATATATATATATATGGTACAGTTCCCTGAACTAAGCATTTGTTTATCTCTACTACTTTTTCAGGGCTTTTAAGTTCAGTGAGAATTTTAAGAAAAGTACACTACCGGTCAAAAGTTTTAGAACACCTACTCATTCAAGGGTTTTTCTTTATTTTTACTATTTTCTACATTGTAGACTAATAGTGAAGACAACAAAGCTATGAAATAACACATCTGGAATCATGTAGTAAACAAAAAAGTGTAAAACAAATCAAAATATATTTTATATTTGAGATTCTTCAAATAGCCACCCTTTGCCTTGATGACAGCTTAGCACACTCTTGGCATTCTCTCAACCAGATTCCTTTTCCAACAATCTTGAAGGAGTTCCCACACATGCTGAACACTTGTTGGCTGCTTTTCCTTTAATCTACGGTCTGACTCATCCCAAACCATCTCAATTTGGTTGAGGTCGGGGGATTGTGGAGGCCAGGTCATCTGATGCAGCACTCCATCACTTTAATTCTTGGTAAAATAGCCCTTACACAGCCTGGGGGTGTGTTGGGTCATTGTCCTGTTGAAAAACAAATGATAGTCCCACCAAGCCCAAACCAGATGGAATGGCGCATCGCTGCAGAATGCTGTGGTAGCCATGTTGGTTAAGTGTGCCTTGAAATCTAGATAAATCACAGACAGTGTCACCAGCAAAGCACCCCTACTCCTCCTCCATGCTTCACGGTGGGAAATACATATTTGAAGATCATCTGTTCATCCACATCACGTCTCACAATGACATGCCGATTGGAACCAAAAATCTCAAATTTGGACTCCAGAACAAAGGACAAATTTCCACCGGTCTAATGTCCATTGCTAGAGTTTCTTGGCCCAAGCAAGTCTCTTCTTCTTATTGGTGTCCTTTAGAAGTGGTTTCTTTGCAGCAATTCGACCATGAAGGCATGATTCACACAGTCTCCTCTGAACAGTTGATGTTGAGATAAGTCTGTTACTTGAACTCTGTGAAAAAATGTCTTTGGGCTGCAATTTCTGAGGCTGGTAACGCTAATGAACTTATCCTCTGCAGCAGATGTAACTCTAGGTCTTCCATTCCTGTGGCAGTCCTCATGAGAGACAGTTCCATCATAGCGCTTGATGGTTTTTGCGACTGCACTTGAAGAAACTTTCAAGGTTCTTGAAATGTTCCACATTGACTTACCTTCATGTCTTAAAGTAATGATGGACGGTCGTTTCTCTTTGCTTATCTGTTATTGCCATAATTTGGACTTGGTATTTTACCAAATAGGGCTATCTTCTGTATACCCGCTACCTTGTCACAACACAACTGATTGGCTCAAACGCTTTAAGGAAAGAAATTTGACAAATTGACTTTTAAGAAGGCACACCTGTTAATTGAAATGCATTCCAGGTGACTACTTCATGGAGCTGGTTGAGAGAATGCCAAGTGTGCAAAGCTGTCAACAAGGCAAACGGTGGCTATTTGAATAATCTCAAATATAAAATATATTTTGATTTCTTTAACACTTTTTTGGTTACTACATACCTTCTAGTTTATGTCAATTATATCCATGTCTCACATTGTTATTTCTCTTTTCAACCACTCAGTCATTCTTGTTGAAGGAAGAATGTGTGTCAAATCTAAGCTATTAGAAGACTTATTTTCATCGACATCTTTGTTCGCCCTTGTCTCCTTTAACCTCCTGGGTGATTGTCAGACAACTGAGAAAAGGAGAATGAATCGCCTTTTCACAGCCAAGGTACAAGAACATTCCGGTGTCAGACTAGATTTAGAGATTTCTCATATATCCCTTTTATACCTAAAACCCGCCAACTTTACCATGCTATCTTATTTATACAACCTATTCTTTCTATCTGAAAGGTCTAGAGCCTCTTGAGCATTATGGCAAAATGTTGATTTCTGCCTAAATAGACATTCCCAAACGTAATCATTTTTCACGAGATGGCCATAGTTCTATGTGCATCTTCTTGCACCGTATTGTACTTGAATGACCTCCTAACCTTGTCACAATATGACATATGAGAAAATAATGACAGTTGACCATGTTAAATGAAAGTCTCCACTCAGAACCTCTCCCTCATTCACACTAATCATAACAGAGTGAACACTTTGACAAAACTGTGATTTATGTTCCTCTTTATTTGATGGAATGAGCATATTAAGGGCTAACCTAGCCTGTCTTCTCTGCTCTGCAGGGCCAATCATGGCTCAATTAGACACCATCCACGCAGACACAAATACTAATGGCTGGATAGCACAGGAAACCCCTAGTTTGATTTTAATAGGTGTCTATCACAACTTAAATGTAGAAGGTTTAAAAAGTGTCATGCAAGCCTCATTATACCGTCTAATGAGAGTCGCTAAACTTTGATGAAATATGCAAATGCTCATCATAAACCCGGTGATTGCGTTACACTAGTAATTAACCTTATATTTCAACGTTTTCAGGACTGCGGTGCAGGACTTGCAGAAGTACATTTGAAATATTTGCAGAGACGGATAATAAGGAGAGGCAAATATTTTGTTTGTGTGTGTGTGTGCGCGCCTGTCTGTGTGCATACATGTGTGTGTACAAATATGAGTTTCTCTGTTCCCATGACTTTGCCAAAACTTTGCTTGGTACAGTCTTCAGAAGACATCCTCTATGCTGATGTGGCAACCCAGGGGGAGTCCAACTCCAACTCACAGGAGGTGACCACAACATAGTTTCACAACAGACGGACATGGAATGAAATACAACGTTGACGTAAAATAATACTCCGTCTCAACACAGGCCCTAACCAAATTATGGCACTAAACCCAAACTATTACTGCGAGGCCCTGGACCTAAATACACCTAACTCTGTTTCTCACTTTAAGACCCTCTAACAGCCTGTGGTTGTCAGTGGTTATGTGGTCGTCAGTGGTACGCTGTATCTGTTGGCTACCAAACAGGAGCCTGGGGACAAGTTTAGCTCCTTCCCTGTGCCCACTGCCTCTTCAGCCAGCATCATCTCTCTCTCTCTCTCTCTCTCTCTCTCTCTCTCTCTCTCTCCTCCCCCATCTCCCCAGCTCTTTCTCTCTCTACCAGATTTGCTTTTGAACTGTCGTTTAGACCACAGAAATATGACGTCTGGCGTTCTAATGATTTGCAGACCATAAGCGGAAATGGCCGCCATGAATCATGAAAATGCATTTTCCCATTTCCATTATGGAGGAGTGTACATGCTCACAGACAGATTTACACTCTCCACATCCTCTTTTCCATTCTCTGTCTTTTTCTTTATTTCTCTTGTTATGTCCCTTGCTCCTTCATCTCCATATTCTCTCTCTCTCTCTCTGTCTCTCTCCCGCCGTCTTTAGTGTATAACCTTAGGGTCAAAGGTCAGTTTAGTTCCTTCCTTGAAGTAATGTCGAAAGCCAGTATGAGGGACTGTACTCAGGCTAGAATGAATGGTGCGTAAGATAACAAAAAAAGTATCTGGAGATTTCCAAAGGTACTCGTAATCAAAGCATAAAATTGAAAGAGAAAAAAAACAAGGAGGGATAGATGCAAAAATTATACTTAATTTAATTCATCCTTGAAAGGATGCAAAAGTGCAAAGTGCTAAAAGTGCTAAACAAAAGGAGCATACTTTTTGGCTTCCATGCCTTCATCAGTGCTGTACAAAGCAATCAAATAGAGACTTAAGGAGAAAACACACCTGTGCGTCACAGGCACAACAGGTGCAAGTAACGACTTAATTTGATACTGGCGAACACGGAGTCATCAAGGCATACAGAATGAAAAATAGAATAATTACAAAAATGGACAAATGTCACATATAATTGAAAATAAAGACGCAGTACGTCTGGGCTACGTGTCAATATCATAAGCGTGAATACATTACTCATGTCCAATTCGAAAGGGAGGGGGGCATTAATGTCAAAGAAGTGCTACTTCAAGAAAGGGAAAGATTGCATGCTTAATATTAATATTGAAACAAGTCAACTGATTTTTGTCAGACTTTTGTCATCTTAATCTTCAATGTTGAATTAATGCACCTATTGTCCAGGCCTAAATGTGTGGAGCTGCACGCCCAAACAAAATTCAAGCAATTACAGTATCACCATTTGACACAGAAGACATCAATCGTCGCAGCAGAACACGAGGCTTTCATTTCAGCCGGTTTAGTTGTCTTGATACACCTCTAGGGCTATGGCATGTAGATCAGCATCCCATTTGCAGTAAATGTCAGGCCTACAAGCTATTTGTAAAATCGCATCACATGTTGTAATTGATTGCATTGCTGTTATGTTGACCATATGGAATCGACGTGCAAGACAGTTTGTCTGGGTTTACCGTCTGACTCCCATTTACTGCACAGCTTGTGTTTCTGACCTTCAATATATACGCTACTGCTTCTAGCATCTTGGAAAACAGACAGTGCTACTTTCCATAAACATACACCACTAATTGTAATTTCAGATCAGTGGCTGGAGTTGGAGTTGTCATTGATTTAAAGTACGTGCAGAATCATAATCCAAGAGGTTTATCCAACAAAACCAGGCCTCGCTTACCTTCCTAGTATTGCCTGTGGCGCATCAGACCTAGCAGGAGCCAGACAGCACAATGCATTTGAAATGAAGATTTCTCTCCATGTAATTAATTTCACATTCGTCTAATCAAATTCGTTCAAGGGAACATGCTCACGTGAAGTTTCGAGCACAATGCACCAATTACATTGTCTCGTTCATGTGCAATATACTGTGTACTGTATGTGCATACATTTAGGAAAAACGTCTCACCGTGCCAACTTTTTTTCTCTCTTCCCTTCTCTCTTTATTTTTTCTGAGGATTGTTTTGGAAACAGGAAGATCATGCACATCCAATCTGGAGGTAAGTGGAAGTGCTTTTGAATCGACCAACCAGAGCAAGGTTCTTTGATTGGTCTCGAGTGGAGCTTTCGGGCAGTGAGGAGCTCCACAATTGAGGGGTTACCTAGCAACCAATAACTACCATTATTAATCTTGGAGATCCTATTTTTCCCTCCAGTGTTGCTTCAGGGTTACCAACCAGAGTTCTAGGAGTTTTAATACAGCGAACGGAAGTGGATTTCTATCCAACCGTGCTCCAAGAAAACCAGCAGAGGTGTTTACATTGGATGTCTATGCATAATAAACCAGGGTTGATTCCAACCGTTTTGGGAGATGTAGATCAATTGTCTCGTGGATGCCAAAAAAAAATGCACTTCTGTTGACCTTCGCGATTGGTAAGTTGCTGGGTGAGGAGAAAGACGTGATTGCTGTTTTTTTTCTTCCAAAAGCGGAACATTCACTGATTCGTTAAAGCTTTCGATGAGTAGCAAAGGGAAATGTGATGACTGAAACAAACAACATTTTTAAACAGTAGATTTTAATTAGTTGCGTTTGGTGTGTGGCTGGAACAGTTAATAAGACTCTAATTTCCAAAAATAGAGATATGTAGAAAATGTATGACAGCATGACCTACAACAGCATGTCTCCAGAAAGCCATACAAAAACAAATGAAAGGAATACATTGATATTTGTCATTGTTTGTTTTCTCAGTGATTCAGGCTTGTTGTGCCATTTTGCTTTTTATGACTCTCTTTTCATTGGGATACCATGTTGACCATGAAATTGTTATTCTATTTCAATTATGTTAACACTGAGTTGGACCATATTGCCTGCATGGGGTCATAAAGAGAGCAAACTCACACTAAATTAAAGTCGTTTGGATGGGTAATCAGTTCAAGCAGAAAATATCTCAAACAGACAGCTTCCATCTCTTTATTATCAAATACATCAAGAGTTGACAGTTTGAGTGTAACGCTCCACCTCCGTACTCTGGGGTCAGTACATGGGCTACTTCCGCTTTCACAGGAAATGACCATGGTTCAAATGGAAGTGCTTAACAGCTGGTTGTGCCGATCCATAAGCACGAGATGGAGACCCTGATTGGAGTGGCCAACTGTGTAACCGTCAGGCTTAGGTTTCAGCCCTACCCCACAGTGTAAATCAGAACACAGGGTGGAAAAGAAACCAGATGGTTAGTGCCTCGCCTGGTGTATGTATGTGTGTGAGTGTGTGTGTGTGTGTTTTTCCTATTTGTCCTACATAACTTTGGGAAACAAACCAAAGAATTAAGAAAGTGCCTCAAGACAAGCTTAACATACTATGGCAAATACAGACTAGACTTCTGTCTGCTATTTGATTGTGGAACGGCATCTACAGTGCTGATGGAATACCCAAAAGCTACAACGTATGAATATAATGAATGAGTTGGATTCTGTTCCAGACTGTATAAAAACATAAATGCATAAAGCGCTGTCTGTTTTTCATGTTTGTCTATCTGAATACGTTGACGAAGGACTGGAAGCGCTTTAGAAAATACGTACGTACAGAATCCAGTGTGCAAAGACCAAATAACTATTACAACGTGGCCCTATACATAGGCTCCACAATGGTATAATGAAAATATATTAACTCTAGAAAATATTTTTGAAAAGTATAGATCCCGCCGATCATAGCATGCTAACAATAAAAAATGAGGGAGAGCGAGAGAGAGAGAGAGGCAATGGTGCGTGAAAGTCCAGTGAACTTCCTCTACTGCTCTGTTCCACTCAGTGAAGTTCTTCGAATCGCATGGATGATAAATTGTTCTTCTAATGTTGAAGGCCTCCTGCTGCAGCTACTGTACAGCTTCAAGTTTGTTTAGTGTAGTGAGATATAGAGGAGGAAGCGGCCTGCTGTTTTTACTGCCCGGTACCATGTTCCGGGTCTTGAGATTCCCATAATTCCACAGAGAACTAAGTGGATTACATTTGAGTAGTACTTTTTCCTATTGTCCTAAGTCTCAATGTGTTTCATATTATAAAAAGAGCTGAACTCACCTCCTCCCTTTGATGAAAACTGTAGTCCCTTATATGAGAAGGAAAGTTCTGAGAACGTTTCTGAGTTGTGTGCTCTCATTCATCACCTACTCAGAGATAATGAAACATTGGTGTGCGTGTGTACGGGAGTGTGTGCATACACACGTGAGTTTGTATACCAGCGTCGTCATGGTAACCTGCATCAGATTAGAAGGAACCGCATTTGGGTTTGATTACAATCTCGGTTCTCTCAGGAGTTGGGGCGGGCCCGGTAAGAGCATAAGTCTGTCGTAGAACAGCTTGATTCTGAATTATAGTTCTGTTTTTATTCCACTGCCAAATGAATGGACTCAAATAACATCATGCATATCCAGGCATCTCCTGGGTATAACCAAATGAAAGCACTCATTAACACACACATGCACACACTGCTTCAGCTAACAGGTATTTTACTCCGGGGTTTTTTTCCCCGAGCCACTGCTTTTCACTTGCATGGTCTAAAAGGTCTCTCATGGAGCTTAATTGGAGGCAGTCCTGTATTGGCCACTCAGCAGAATTCTGTCCTGTTACGTGGACTGTGAAGAGAACAGATGAATGTTGAAGGAGAGAGGCAACGACCATACATGTGACGGAGGCTTGCTAAAACTGACAGAACAACCCAACAAGGAGAGAATAAAAGGAGAGAGGGGAGAAAAAGACATAGGAATGCAGACACTGGGCTGACCCCCCCCCCTTGTTTTTACACTGCTGCTACTCGCTGTTTACAGGTTTTTTTTGCTAACATTGCTAACATTCATTGGTCAAAACTGAAGTCACATCATTTTCAAAACTCTTCACACAGTCAGCGAAACAGAAGTGTATGTGGACCAAACTGTGAATAGTTTTTCCTTGTTTTCACACAAAATGCATTCAATGACCACATTCTCTGAACTCATTAACATTAACTCTTTCCTCATTCATACTCCCACCTGCAAAACTCTATATTTGCAGCATGTTTTCAAATGCTAACACACTGCTTCCAAAACTGTTAAAAACACATTCAAAACTGAATGATGGAAAATGTCGTGCATTTCTGCAGCAACCAGGTTGAAATAAAATAGAACATTTCAGCAGAATATTTAATCATTCCAAACACAGCTGATTACAATTTCAGCTGAAAGCCTACCCAAGTGTCCTGTTTTTAGTCTCGTTACCAGACAAGAGGACGGCTTCAGAATGATTTAGTTTGGAAACATGGATCAAGGAAGAGAGGTTGGTGGGGAAAGAAGAGTGGCAGGGAGAGGGAGAATGTGTGGAGGACAAAGGAGAGGAAGACCAAGAGCTGTGGTCTCTAATGAGACAAGGGCCACAATTATTGACCATGTTGTAAACCATGGTCTCTCTCTGAGATAGGCCGGTTTAAGGGTGCAACCAAATCTGCAGCGTTCAACAGTTGCATCAATGGTATGACGTTTCCGTCAAAACAACAGGTAAGATGTGCATCCTTCAGTGATAATTGAACTAAATATTACAGTACAATACCTTCACATTTTTACATGTACTGACATTTTGAAATATATTGATTGTTTTGTTTTTCAGTAGGATCCAAATGTTGCCTCCCACAGGAGGGAGAGGCAGAATATTATCAGAGGCGCAGGAAATTGCCATTGTTGACATGGTAATTGGCAACAATGCAATAAAACTGGGAAATTCGGGACAGAGTGCTGGCAGACAATATCACTTTTGGGAATGTGAATACGGTCAGCACAAGGACAATTGCCAGAGTCCTAGTGTCATGTTCGTCGTAGGAAGGAGACCAAAGCGTAGCGTGGGTATCGTTCCACATCTTTTATTTTAATGTGAAACTTTGCAAAACAAACAATAAACAAGACACAAACCGTGACGAAAGAGGTGCAACATGCACTAACTCAAAATAATCTCCCAGAAACACAGGTGGGAAAAACAACTACTTAAATATGAGCCCCAATTAGAGACAACAATGACTAGCTGCCTCTAATTGGAGATCATACAAAGATCCCAACATAGAAAAAAATAAACTAGAACCAAAACATAGAACTAGATAAACCCCCCCAGTCACGCCCTGACCTACTCTACCATAGAAAATAAGAGCTCTCTATGGTCAGGACGTGACCCCTAGAGAAACATAAAATAAGGATGAAGTAGTTGTACACTGTACCCTTTGAGAGAAACGGTGAACGTGTGATAGAACTCCGGTATCAATATGTCCAGGTAAAATGTCTGTTTAATAACCAAACAAGGTACATACACAGCTATGCATAATGTAAATTACTGTGGATTTACTGTATTTTAGAGTAATGGAGATGGAAGCCAGGCAAACTGCACATACATTCATCTTTGTGGATGAACCTGGGGAAAACACGTCACAGGGGAAGAAATGTGATTGAACAGAGAGCAACCGTGGATGTCCCAGGCCAGAGAGGAGCTAACATCACAACGTGTGCAGCACTGTCCAATGATGATTTTCTGTTACACAAACCACTCTTACAATACAGAGAGGCTCATTTATTTTCTGGATGACCTGCATAATCGACTTGTACCAGCAGAGGAGAGAGGGGCAAGAAACTCCCCAACCTTCGTTGTTTTGTGGGATAATGTGGCATTCCACCACTCTGCTGCACTCACAGACTGGTTTACTGCACATCCCAGGATGTCAGTATTATTCCTGCTTCCATACTCCCCCTTCCTAAACCCCATAGAGGAGTTTTTCTCTGCGTGGAGGTGAAAGGTTTATGACCACCATCCACATGGCCAGATATCCTTACTGGATGCCATGAATGCAGGGTGTGGAGACACTTCTCCTGAAGACTGCCAGGGTGTGGAGACACTTCTCCTGAAGACTGCCAGGGTTGGATTAGACATTCCAGAAGATACTTTCCAAGATGCATTGCCAGAGAAGGCATAAGATGTGATGTTGAGATCTTGTGGCCAAATGCAGGAGAGAGGGAGAACTAGAACCCTCCCAGTACTGTACAGTGAGTGATTATACTTTACATGTTGATGAGAACTAGAACCCTCCCAGTACTGTACAGTGAGTGATTATACTATACATGTTTTATTGCAGCCCTGGAATGTCAGGAATTTGTTGATTCAACTTTTTATTTCACAAGTAAATTACTATATGCAAAGATATAGGACAAATAAAGGCTATTGAAGCAAATTGCTGCATTACTGATTCCTTCTTGTTACAAATACTTTAGTACAGTCAAAGTGAAAGTGTTCTTATTCTATAATGAAATACTGATGTGAAAAATCATTCAAACGTCAAAGAGAAGTTAATTTATGTAATGCAGCCCTGTTAGTGTTTAGGTCAGTGTGTTATGTATGCTTTGAGTGAGAATTTTTGTCAGTGTTATGGTCGAACAAGCTTATTGAGACATGAAGTGCTTTGAGTGAGTTTTGGAGGTGAGATTAACCGTTTAGCCAAGATGCATGCTGGTAATGCAGATTGAAGAGTTTTGAAAAAGTTGCTTCCGAATTGACCGATGCTTATTAGCAATTGAAAAACACGAATCTATGCATAGTCACTTTACCCCTACCTACATGTTCAAATTATCTCGACTAACCTGTATCCCCGCACATCGATTCGGTACAGCCTCGTTTTTGTGTTTTATTTAATTTTTTTTACTTTATTTAGTAAATATATTCTTAACTCCATTTCTTGAACTTCATTGTTGGTTAAGGGCTTAAGTATTTCAAGGAATTCGATATTTGGCGCATGTGACAAATAACATTTGATTTCACTTGATTTGTCATTAGCTCAAATAGATTGTGCTAATGCTACTGGTTGGGGATAGAGGAAAATGTTCTTAACAACAGTTTTCAATTAATTCATACAGAGGTTATGGATCCAAATCGTGAACATAGTGTAAAATAGAAGACAATTTCCCAACACTTAAGGTTAATGCTATAATCAAATCCTATATCACAATGTTTGGATATCTTCAGTTTTTGACTAGACTGTTGGGAAACTGATGCCCAGTAGTGTTTTCCTGTTCAACTCACCTCAGCCATGACTAGAGGCATGCCTGGCCCTGCTGTGGTGAAGTGTGGAGTTAGCACCTCTTATTCTCCAGACCTGTGAGAAGTCAGTTGGTAAAGAATTGCCCTATCCACCACCGGTGGTAAATGCATATTTTACATAGTCCCACTAAGCTACAGGGTTTTGCCTGGCAGCCTCAATCTTGACCTATCAAGGTACAAGGCGAGACCCAGATGCAGACACAGGAGGCAGATGGTTGGAGTCTTAATGTTAAATTATCCAAAGGGAGTAGGCAAGAGAATGATTGTGGACAGGCAAAAAGGTCAAAACCAGATCAGAGTCCAGGAGGTACAGAGTGGCAGACAGGCTCGTGGTCAAGGCAGGCAGAATGGTCAGGCAGGTGGGTACAGAGTCCAGAACAAGCAAGGGTCAAAATCGGGAGAACTAGAAAAAGGAGAATAGCAAAAGGAGTACGGGGAAAAATATGCTGGTTGACTTGACTAAACATGCAAGACGAACTGGCACAGAGAGACAGGAAACACAGGGATAAATACACTGGGGAAAATAAGCAACACCTGGAGGGGGTGGAGACAATCACAGAAACAGGTGAAACAGATCAGGGCGTGACATGATTGGAGGCAATCTCTCTTTCTCTCTCTCCCTCTTTCTTTTCCTCCTACTAGAAACTGTCAAGACAATCTGGCTCAGTGACACTTTTACAACATATCCAGGAGTGAACTATAACCCTACACCCCTGCCGCCCCAAACGTTCACATATTTTATAAAGGCAAATAAATTTCCTCCAAATGACCTATCAGGCACCTGCTGGTTGGACTGCTGAATGGCGTTTCCTCACCACCATCACTAACCACTAACAGAGAGACACCTCAGGGCACTGCTATTGGACCAGCCATATCTATCAGACACCCTGCTTTCTCCATAACCCATAGGTGTGTGTCAATATTATCACAGATCATCACTGTCTGTATATGACATCTACTCCAGACTAGGATTCCTATTCCAGGCTGCAATTAGCTCAAATGTGACACCTATTCTAGGTATCAGATAAACTGTCATGGGCGGCGGTCCTGTCCAAATAGATACGCTAAGTGAATGGTGAGTTAATCAGTTAGATAGATGACTCCCACGCCTGATCCAAGTCACGTCGCCTTGTTTGTTACACAGCCTAACCACTGTGCTTGTGTAATTAGCTAATTGCAGCAGTTCTAATTTTAGCTGTTGATTGTTTAATTGAGTATACAAAGGCTGTTGTTGCAGTATGTGAAGGGTGCATGGTAGAGGGTTATAATGTGATTGCCTGGCTAACAGGGAGCACTGAGTAATAGTGATATAAAGCATTACATGTGACCCACACATGATCTTACGAGGCTAGGGGAATATGCACATGGAATGTACATTTTTCTAGATATTGATAATATCTACCATTATGGTAGATGGTAATTCATTACCAAAAGTGTTGAACTGCATTGTACAGATGGAGACATGAAATGCACAGACACTCTCATCACACACACACACACACACACACACACACACACACACACACACACACACACACAGAGAAAGAGAGAGAGAAGTGTATCACACTGAGTAAAATGCATTAAAGCTCAAAATGAAAGGTAATTTCCTGTGACCTTTGCTATGGGACCTATCTCCATTATTCAAACCTGGGCCAGACGAGATTTGATAGTGAATCGGTTAAATGATTCAGACTTGGTCATGTTTTATTCATTTGGGGAGTTTCATATGTTGCAACTTCCTTCAGCCTAATGTTTGGGAATACCTTTTTGGTTTGGGAAGTGCAAAAAGACAGGTAGAGAGTCAGATGAAGTAATACAAGCTCAAAATGCGTTACATCTGTGTATTGTACAGTTGAAGTCGGAAGTTTACATACACTTAGGTTGGAGTCATTAAAAATCGTTTTTCAACCACTCCACAAATTTCTTTTTATCAAACTATAGTTTTTGAAAGTCGGTTTGGACATCTATTTTGTGCATGACACAAGTCATTTTTCCAACAATTGTTTACAGACAGATTATTTCACTTATTCACTGTATCACAATTCCAGTGAGTCAGAAGTTTACATACACAAAGTTGCCTGTGCCTTTAAACGGCTTGGAAAATTCCAGAAAATGATGTCATGGCTTTAGAAGCTTCTGATAGGCTAATTGACATCATTTGAGTCAATTGGAGGTGTACCTGTGGATGTATTTCAAGGCCTACCTTCAAACTCAGTGCCTCTTTGCTTGACATCATGGGAAAATCAAAAGAAATCAGCCAAGACCCCAAAACATTTTTTTAGACCTCCACAAGTCTGGTTCATATTTGGGAGCAATTTCCAAATGCCTGAAGGTACCACGTTCATCTGTACAAACAATAGTTTGCAAGTATGAACACCATGGGACCACGCAGCCGTCATACCGCTCAGGAAGGAGACGCGTTCTGTCTCCTAGAGATGAAGATACTTTGGTACGAAAAGTGCAAATCAATCCCAGAACAACAGCAAAGGACCTTGTGAAGATGCTGGAGGAAACGGGTACAAAAGTATCTATATCCACAGTAAAACGAGTCCTATATCGACATAACCTGAAAGGCCGCTCATAAAGGAAGAAGACACTGCTCCAAAACCGCCATTAAAAAGCCAGACCACAGTTTGCAACTGCACATGGGGACAAAGGTTGTACTTTTTGGAGAAATGTCTTCTGGTCTGATGAAACAAAAATAGAACTGTTTGGCCATAATGACCATCCTTATGTTTGGAAGAAAAAGGGGGATGCTTGCAAGCCGAAGAACACCATCCCAACCATGAAGCACGAGGGTGGCAGCATCATGTTGTGGGGGTGCTTTGCTGCAGGAGGGACTGGTGCACTTCACAAAATAGATGGCATCATGAGGCAGGAAAATTATGTGGATATATTGAAGCAACATCTCAAGACATCAGTCAGGAAGTTAAAGCTTGGTCGCAAATGGGTCTTCCAAATGGACAATGACCCCAAGCATACTTCCAAAGTTGTGGCAAAATCGCGTAAGGACATCAAAGTCAAGGTATTGGAGTGGCCGTCACAAAGCTCTGACCTCAATCCTATAGAAAATTTGTGGGTAGAACTGAATAAGCGTGTGTGAGCAAGGAGGCCTACAAACCTGACTCAGTTACACCAGCTCTGTCAGGAGGAATGCGCCAAAATTCACCCAACTTATTGTGGGAAGCTTGTAGAAGGCTACCCAAAATATTTGACCCAAGGTAAACAATTTAAAGGCAATGCTACCAAATACTAATTGAGTGTGTGTAAACTTCTGACCCGCTGGGAATGTGATGAAAGAAATACAAGCTGAAATAAATCATTCTCTCTACTATTATTCTGACATTTCACATTCTTAAAATAAAGTGGTGATCCTAACTGACCTAAGACAGGGAATTTTTACTAGGATTAAATGTCATGAATTGTGAAAAACTGAGTTTAAATGTATTTGGCTTCAACTGACTTCAACTGTATGTCTATGTGGGTGCGTGTGTGTTTGAATGGTCGTGTGTCTGTGTGCGTGTCTGAGTATCAGACAGATGTCTGCTGTTTAGTTCTGACAGAGGTGACTGTGTCGAGGTTACAGGTGTTTGTATCTACCCTCTGAACCACCCCATCCCCCGGGGTTACAATGGTTACCAGAGAGGTCACCATATGGAATAGTGACCCCAGAAGCCATAGTCACTCACCACTCCCTTTGGCCTGACTCACACCGCTGATGAACAGAACACTTGGAAGTCTGGAAGAGAAGAGAATTCCAACACTGCCTTGGAGTCTGTTTGACTAATCAGTCAGTGTGGTGTCTCGTGTCAAAGAAAACCTTTTCTTTCAATGGTATCAATCTTTCAATGGTTTCAATCTATCAGGAAAATGTCCCAAAAAGTTTGAAATTGCTTAGACTTTTTCAGACTACCATTGTTGAGGTGGGCCATCTGTAATACTGTACGTACAGTGTGGTTGTCTTGTATCTTCAATTGATTGAATTCGGGCAGTAGTTACATCTACATTCCTCTCTGTCTCTCCTCTAGAAACTGGGACCATCTTGTCCATGTTTGCGTTGTCAGAATGTGACTGAGGGCATAGACCTTGAAATGACCGTGGTTGACATTTGCTTAACAGTACCATATGAGACATAGGTACATGATAGTTCGCTTGAATATAGTAGATAAAAAGATGGCATTAAGTGAATCAACTTAAAGGGGAATAACAGCAAATGTTCCTAAACCCCCCTGACCCATTGTTAGACTGTATGTCAAAGTGCCAACCTCACTCACTCAGAGAGAGCGAGGTAGAGATAGAGCAATGTCACAGGGTTATACAGCCCCCACTCACTGCAGCGCTAGAGAAAACTTTGTGGAATAACGCAAATCGAGAAGAAAAAAATCATCGTTCTGTCACAGAAAACATGCTACATTCGGGAAGCCCAATCGATGGCGAGATATGGCAAATACATTTTAAGTCTTAAATTTGGGTCGCTGGTTCACAATTTAACCTTTTCTGAGATCTCTGCCAAGCAAGGATGAAAAGAGCTGACTTAATCCTGCCTCACAGTTTTACCTTGAATCCCTATTGGACATAATTTCACTTGCCAATCAACATTGTCCACCTTCCCTCTCTGACTGTAGGCTACATCCCTCGTTGCATGGTGTGATCAGATCATTACGGAAAAATATATTTACTAAAATGAGAGGGAAAGACTACTGAGTGTGCAAAATAACGTCCACTTCATAGGATGACACATATGGGCTAAAAGGCTCATTTATGTAACAAATGCTGAATTACATTGTAACTTTCCCACTGTAGCCAGCTGACAGCGAACATATCCTTGGATTTTTTGTTGTTGCAGATACGATATCTAGCCTAGGTACTGATGCATGCATCTATCGAAATGCGTTTTATGCTCATTGTCCAATTTTTCTTTGGGGTAGATCAAATATGATATTTACATTTATTGTCTACATTTACATTTTCAAATCAGTACACTAATCAAATCAAATTTATATAGCCCTTCGCATATCAGCTGAAATCTCAAAGTGCTGTACAGAAACCCAGCCTAAAACCCCAAACAGCAAGCAATGCATGTGAAAGAAGCACGGTGGCTAGGAAAAACTCCCTAGGAAAAACTCCCTAGAAAGGCCAAAAACCTAGGAAGAAACCTAGAGAGGAACCAGGCTATGAGGGGTGGCCAGTCCTCTTCTGGCTGTGCCGGGTGGATATTATAACAGAACATGGTCAAGATGTTAAAATGTTCATAAATGACCAGCATGGTCAAATAATAATAATCATAGTAGTTGTCGAGGGTGCAACAAGCACGTCCGGTGAACAGGTCAGGGTTTCGTAGCCGCAGGCAGAACAGTTGAAACTGGAGCAGCAGCATGGTCAGGTGGACTGGGGACAGCAAGGAGTCATCATGCCAGGTAGTCCCGAGGCATGGTCCTAGGGCTCAGGTCCTCCGAGAGAAAGAAAGAAAGAGAGAAAGAGAGAATTAGAGAGAGCATATTTAAATTCACACAGGACATCGGATAAGACAAGAGAATACTCCAGATGTAACAGACTGACCCTAGCCCCCCGACACATAAACTACTGCAGCATAAATACTGGAGGCTGAGACAGGAGGGATCAGAAGACACTGTGGCCCCATCCGATGATACCCCCGGACAGGGCCAAACAGGCAGGATATAACCCCACCCACTTTGCCAAAGCACAGCCCCCAGACCACTAGAGGGATGTCTACAACCACCAACTTACCGTCCGAAGACAAGGCCGAGTATAGCCCACAAAATCTCCGCCATGGCACAACCCAAGGGGGGGCGCCAACCCAGACAGGAAGACCACGTCAGTGACTCAACCCACTCAAGTGACGCACCCCTCCCATGGACGGCATGGAAGAACACCAGTAAGTCAGTGACTCAGCCCCTGTAATAGGGTTAGAGGCAGAGAATCCCAGTGGAAAGAGGGGAACCGGCAAGGCAGAGACAGCAAGGGCGGTTCGTTGCTCCAGCCTTTCCGTTCACCTTCACACTCCTGGGCCAGACTATACTTAATCATAGGACCTACTGAAGAGATAAGTCTTCAGTAAAGACTTAAAGGTTGAGACTGAGTCTGCGTCTCTCACATGGGTAGGCAGACCATTCCATAAAAATGGAGCTCTATAGGAGAAAGCCCTACCTCCAGCCGTTTGCTTAGAAATTCTAGGGACAATTAGGAGGCCTGCGTCTTGTGACCGTAGCGTACGTGTAGGTATGTACGGCAGGACCAAATCGGAAAGATAGGTAGGAGCAAGCCCATGTAATGCTTTGTAGGTTAGCAGTAAAACCTTGAAATCAGCCCTTGCCTTAACAGGAAGCCAGTGTAGGGAGGCTAGCACTGGAGTAATATGATCAAATTTTTTGGTTCTAGTCAGGATTCTAGCAGCCGTATTTAGCACTAACTGAAGTTTGTTTAGTGCTTTATCCGGGTAGCCGGATGTCACGGTTGTCGTCGGTGAAAGAGGACCAAAACGCAGCAGGTACGTGTATGCTCATCTTGAGAATTTAATAAGTACAAAATGAACACCAACATAACAAACCAAGAAAAATGAACGAACTAACAACAACTAACAGTCTGGCCAAGCATAGGCTCAACACAGAACAATCACCCACAAATAACAACCACAAACACACCCTAATATATGGGACTCTCAATCAAAGGCAGATAGACAACACCTGCCTTCAACTGAGAGTCCCAACCCCAATCAACACAACATAGAAACACACTCAGACTAGACATAGAAATACATAAACATAGACTATAAACCAAAACCCCGGAAATACTAAATCAAACACCCTTTAACCAAACACACCACCCTGAACCACATAAAACAAATACCCTCTGTCACGTCCTGACCAAACTACAATACTAATTAACCCTTATACTGGCCAGGACGTGACAGTACCCCCCCCCCCCCTTAAAGGTGCTAACCCCGGAAGCACCTTTAAAACAAAAAACAAAACAAAAACAACAACCCCAAACAACAAAACAAAAATTCCCCTCTACTAAAGGGAGGGAAGGGAGGGTGGCTGCCGTCAACGACGGCACTGTGCTACACCCCCCCCTCCCCAACCCACCTATATCAGGAGGTGGCTCCGGTTCAGGCCTTTCCCGGCAGTCTGGCCAGTCTGGCAGCTCGGGGCAGTCTGGCAACTCGGGGCAGTCTGGGCAGTCTGGCAACTCGGGACAGTCTGGGCAGTCTGGCAACTCGGGACAGTCTGGGCAGTCTGGCCACTCGGGACAGTCTGGGCAGTCTGGCCACTCGGGACAGTCTGGGCAGTCTGGCCACTCGGGACAGTCTGGGCAGTCTGGCCACTCGGGACAGTCTGGGCAGTCTGGCCACTCGGGACAGTCTGGGCAGTCTGGCCACTCCGGCAGTTCAGGGCAGTCTGGCCACTCCGGCAGTTCAGGGCAGTCTGGCCACTCCGGGAGTTCAGGGCAGTCTGGCCACTCCGGCAGTTCAGGGCAGTCTGGCCACTCCGGCAGTTCAGGGCAGTCTGGCCACTCCGGCAGTTCAGGGCAGTCTGGCCACTCCGGCAGTTCAGGGCAGTCTGGCCATTCCGGCAGTTCAGGGCAGTCTGGCCACTCCGGCAGTTCAGGGCAGTCTGGCCACTCCGGCAGTTCAGCGCAGTCTGGCCACTCCGGCAGTTCAGCGCAGTCTGGCCACTCCGGCAGTTCAGCGCAGTCTGGCCACTCCGGCAGTTCAGTGCAGTCTGGCCACTCCGGCAGTTCAGCGCAGTCTGACCACTCCGGCGACTGTTGACTGGCGGGCAGCTCCGACGACTGTTGACTGGCGGGCAGCTCCGACGACTGTTGACTGGCGAGGCTGGGTTTACGCACTTGCAGGCTAGTGCGGGGAGCGGGAACAGGACGAGTCGGACTGGGTGGACGCACTTCCGGGTCCGCACGAGAGACAGGAGCTGGAAACCCAGGGCTATGGAGGCGCACAGCCGGTCTAGATCTTACCTCCTGCACAACCCGCCTTGGCTGGATGGAACTAGTAGCCCTGTACGAGCAGGGTGCTCGTACAGGGCAGACTGGGCTGTGCAGGGGCCTGATGGTAGCCGTGCGTAGAGCGGGAGTTGGGTAGCCTGGTCCTCGGAGGCGTACCGGCGACCAGATGCGCTGCGCAGGCATCCTCCTACCAGGCTGGATGCTCGCTCTAGCACGGCACCTGCGAGGGGCTGGAATAACTCGCACCGGACTGTGCGTGCGTATGGGTGAGAGAGTGCGCTTCTCAGCGAAACATAGCGCTCTCCACCCCATACGCTCCTCAATATAACCACGGGTAGCTGGCATCCGGCTCTTCCTACGCCTAGCCAAACTACCCGTGTGCCCCCCCCAAAAAAATTATTGGGGGTGCCTCTCCTGCTTCTCCCTCAGCGCGTCTCTGGCCTCGTACCACCGCCTCTCTGCCTTGGCTGCCTCAATTTCCCACTGCGGGCGGCGATACTCCCCAGCCTGGTGCCAAGGTCCGGCCCCGTCCAGAACTTCCTCCCAAGTCCACTTCTCCCGCCAGTCCAACTCGAACGCCGTCTGCTCCTTCCTCTGCTGCTTGGTCCTTGAGTGGTGGGTGATTCTGTCACGGTTGTCGTCGGTGAAAGAGGACCAAAACGCAGCAGGTACGTGTATGCTCATCTTGAGAATTTAATAAGTACAAAATGAACACCAACATAACAAACCAAGAAAAATGAACGAACTAACAACAACTAACAGTCTGGCCAAGCATAGGCTCAACACAGAACAATCACCCACAAATAACAACCACAAACACACCCTAATATATGGGACTCTCAATCAAAGGCAGATAGACAACACCTGCCTTCAACTGAGAGTCCCAACCCCAATCAACACAACATAGAAACACACTCAGACTAGACATAGAAATACATAAACATAGACTATAAACCAAAACCCCGGAAATACTAAATCAAACACCCTTTAACCAAACACACCACCCTGAACCACATAAAACAAATACCCTCTGTCACGTCCTGACCAAACTACAATACTAATTAACCCTTATACTGGCCAGGACGTGACAGTACCCCCCCCCCCCCCCCTTAAAGGTGCTAACCCCGGAAGCACCTTTAAAACAAAAAACAAAACAAAAACAACAACCCCAAACAACAAAACAAAAATTCCCCTCTACTAAAGGGAGGGAAGGGAGGGTGGCTGCCGTCAACGACGGCACTGTGCTACACCCCCCCCTCCCCAACCCACCTATATCAGGAGGTGGCTCCGGTTCAGGCCTTTCCCGGCAGTCTGGCCAGTCTGGCAGCTCGGGGCAGTCTGGCAACTCGGGGCAGTCTGGGCAGTCTGGCAACTCGGGACAGTCTGGGCAGTCTGGCAACTCGGGACAGTCTGGGCAGTCTGGCAACTCGGGACAGTCTGGGCAGTCTGGCCACTCGGGACAGTCTGGGCAGTCTGGCCACTCGGGACAGTCTGGGCAGTCTGGCCACTCGGGACAGTCTGGGCAGTCTGGCCACTCGGGACAGTCTGGGCAGTCTGGCCACTCGGGACAGTCTGGGCAGTCTGGCCACTCCGGCAGTTCAGGGCAGTCTGGCCACTCCGGCAGTTCAGGGCAGTCTGGCCACTCCGGGAGTTCAGGGCAGTCTGGCCACTCCGGCAGTTCAGGGCAGTCTAGCCACTCCGGCAGTTCAGGGCAGTCTGGCCACTCCGGCAGTTCAGGGCAGTCTGGCCATTCCGGCAGTTCAGGGCAGTCTGGCCACTCCGGCAGTTCAGGGCAGTCTGGCCAATCCGGCAGTTCAGCGCAGTCTGGCCACTCCGGCAGTTCAGCGCAGTCTGGCCACTCCGGCAGTTCAGCGCAGTCTGGCCACTCCGGCAGTTCAGCGCAGTCTGGCCACTCCGGCAGTTCAGCGCAGTCTGGCCACTCCGGCAGTTCAGCGCAGTCTGACCACTCCGGCAGTTCAGCGCAGTCTGACCACTCCGGCGACTGTTGACTGGCGGGCAGCTCCGACGACTGTTGACTGGCGGGCAGCTCCGACGACTGTTGACTGGCGGGCAGCTCCGACGACTGTTGACTGGCGAGGCTGGGTTTACGCACTTGCAGGCTAGTGCGGGGAGCGGGAACAGGACGAGTCGGACTGGGTGGACGCACTTCCGGGTCCGCACGAGAGACAGGAGCTGGAAACCCAGGGCTATGGAGGCGCACAGCCGGTCTAGATCTTACCTCCTGCACAACCCGCCTTGGCTGGATGGAACTAGTAGCCCTGTACGAGCGGGGTGCTCGTACAGGGCAGACTGGGCTGTGCAGGGGCCTGATGGTAGCCGTGCGTAGAGCGAGAGTTGGGTAGCCTGGTCCTCGGAGGCGTACCGGCGACCAGATGCGCTGCGCAGGCATCCTCCTACCAGGCTGGATGCTCGCTCTAGCACGGCACCTGCGAGGGGCTGGAATAACTCGCACCGGACTGTGCGTGCGTATGGGTGAGATAGTGCGCTTCTCAGCGAAACATAGCGCTCTCCACCCCATACGCTCCTCCATATAACCACGGGTAGCTGGCTTCCGGCTCTTCCTACGCCTAGCCAAACTACCCGTGTGCCCCCCCCAAAAAAATTCTTGGGGGTGCCTCTCCTGCTTCTCCCTCAGCGCGTCTCTGGCCTCGTACCACCGCCTCTCTGCCTTGGCTGCCTCAATTTCCCACTGCGGGCGGCGATACTCCCCAGCCTGGTGCCAAGGTCCGGCCCCGTCCAGAACTTCCTCCCAATTCCACTTCTCCCGCCAGTCCAACTCGAACGCCGTCTGCTCCTTCCTCTGCTGCTTGGTCCTTGAGTGGTGGGTGATTCTGTCACGGTTGTCGTCGATGAAAGAGGACCAAAACGCAGCAGGTACGTGTATGCTCATCTTGAGAATTTAATAAGTACAAAATGAACACCAACATAACAAACCAAGAAAAATGAACGAACTAACAACAACTAACAGTCTGGCCAAGCATAGGCTCAACACAGAACAATCACCCACAAATAACAACCACAAACACACCCTAATATATGGGACTCTCAATCAAAGGCAGATAGACAACACCTGCCTTCAACTGAGAGTCCCAACCCCAATCAACACAACATAGAAACACACTCAGACTAGACATAGAAATACATAAACATAGACTATAAACCAAAACCCCGGAAATACTAAATCAAACACCCTTTAACCAAACACACCACCCTGAACCACATAAAACAAATACCCTCTGTCACGTCCTGACCAAACTACAATACTAATTAACCCTTATACTGGCCAGGACGTGACACCGGAAAGTAGAGCATTGCAGTAGTCCAGCCTAGAAGTAACAAAAGCATGGATTAATTTTTCTGCGTCATTTTTGGACAAAAAGTTTCTGATTTTTGCAATGTTACGTAGATGGAAAAAAGCTGTCCTTGAAACAGTCTTGATATGTTCTTCAAAAGAGAGATCAGGGTCCAGAGTAACGCCGAGGTCCTTCACAGTTTTATTTGAGACGACTGTACAACCATCCAGATTAATTGTCAGATTGAACAGAAGATCTCTTTGTTTCTTGGGACCTAGAACAAGCATCTCTGTTTTGTCCGAGTTTAAAAGTAGAAAGTTTGCAGCCATCCACTTCCTTATGTCTGAAACACAGGCTTCTAGCGAGGGCAATTTTGGGGCTTCACCATGTTTCATTGAAATGTACAGCTGTGTGTCGTCCGCATAGCAGTGAAATTTAACATTATGTTTTCGAATGACATCCCCAAGAGGTAAAATATATAGTGAAAACAATAGTGGTCCTAAAACGGAACCTTGAGGAACACCGAAATTTACAATTGATTTGTCAGAGGACAAACCATTCACAGAGACAAACTGATATCTTTCCGACAGATAAGATCTAAACCAGGCCAGAACTTGTCCATGTAGACCAATTTGGGTTTCCAATCTCTCCAAAAGAATGTGGTGATCGATGGTATCAAAAGCGGCACTAAGATCTAGGAGCACGAGGACAGATGCAGAGCCTCGGTCTGACGTCATTAAAAGGTAATTTACCACCTTCACAAGTGCAGTCTCAGTGCTATGATGGGGTCTAAAACCAGACTGAAGCGTTTCGTATACATTGTTTGTCTTCAGGAAGGCAGTGAGTTGCTGTGCAACAGCTTTTTCTAAAATTTTTGAGAGGAATGGAAGATTCGATATAGGCCGATAGTTTTTTATAATTTCTGGGTCAAGATTCGGCTTTTTCAAGAGAGGCTTTATTACTGCCACTTTTATTGAGCTTGGTACACATCCGGTGGATAGAGAGCCGTTTATTATGTTCAACATAGGAGGGCCAAGCACAGGAAGCAGCTCTTTCAGTAGTTTAGTTGGAATAGGGTCCAGTATGCAGCTTGAGGGTTTGGAGGCCATGATTATTTTCATCATTGTGTCAAGAGATATAGTACTAAAACACTTTAGTATCTCCCTTGATCCTAGGTCCTGGCAGAGTTGTGCAGACTCAGGACAATGGAGCTTTGGAGGAATACCCAGATTTAAAGAGGAGTCCGTAATTTGCTTTCCAATGATCATGATCTTTTCCTCGAAGACTAATGACAATCATTTACAAAATGATGTAGGGCGGTGTAACGGCTGTCTTCATGAAGAGAGGACCAAGGCGCAGCGGGATGCGTGCTCATCATTATATTTATTTTAAATAAAGACTGTGAACACGGAAAAACAATAAACAAAGAAACGACGACAGGAAACAGTTTAGCAGGCTATACACATAACAGCAGTGCTAAAGACAACTACCCACAATTAACAAACAAAACACATCCCTATATATAGGACTCTCAATCAAAGGCAACTACAAACACCTGCCTTCAATTGAGAGTCCAACACCCAATTACCTAACATAGAAATTACTAAACTAGAAAGAACATAGAAATACAAAAACATAGAACATAACCCAAAACCCGGAAATAATAAATCAAACACCCTTCTAAACAAACCACCACCCCGAACCACATAAAACAAATACCCTCTGCCACGTCCTGACCAAACTACAATCACAAATAATAGGAGAGGGCCTAGAACGGAGCCCTGGGGGACACCAGTGGTGAGAGCACGTGGTGCGTAGATGAATTCTCACCACGCCATCTGGTAGGAGCGACCTGTCAGGAAGGACGCAATCCAAGAGTGAGCCGCGCCGGAGATGCCCAACTCGGAGAGGGTGGAGAGGAGGATCTGATGGTTCACAGTATCAAAGGCAGCAGATAGGTCTAGAAGGATGAGAGCAGAGGAGAGAGAGTTAGCTTTAGCAGTGCGGAGAGCCTCCGTGACACAGAGAAGAGCAGTCTCAGTTGAATGACCAGTCTTGAAACCTGACTGATTTGGATCAAGAAGGTCATTCTGAGAGAGATAGCAAGAGAGCTGGCCAAGGACGGCACGCTCAAGAGTTTTGGAGAGAAATGAAAGAAGAGATACTGGTCTGTAGTTGTTGACATCGGAGGGATCGAGTGTAGGTTTTTTGAGAAGGGGTGCAACTCTTGCTCTCTTGAAGACGGAAGGGACGTAGCCAGCGGTCAAGGATGAGTTGATGAGCGAGGTGAGGTAAGGGAGAAGGTCTCCGGAAATGGTCTGGAGAAGAGAGGAGGTGATAGGGTCAAGTGGGTAGGTTGTTGGGCGGCCGGCCGTCACAAGTCGCAAGATTTCATCTGGAGAGAGAGGGGAGAAACAGGTCAAAGCATACGGTAGGGCAATGTGAGCAGGACCAGCGGTGTCGTTTGACTTAACAAACAAGGATCGGATGTCGTCAACCTTCTTTTCAAAATGGTTGACAAAGTCATCCGCAGAGAGGGAGGGGGGGAGGGGTAGGAGGATTCAGGAGGGAGGAGAAGGTGGCAAAGAGCTTCTTAGGGTTAGAGGCAGATGCTTGGAATTTAGAGTGGTAGAAAGTGGCTTTAGCAGCAGAAACAGAGGAAGAAAATGTGGAGAGGAGGGAGTGAAAAGATGCCAGGTCAGCAGGGAGGCTAGTTTTCCTCCATTTCCGCTCGGCTGCCCGTAGCCCTGTTTTGTGAGCTCGCAATGAGTCGTCAAGCCACGGAGCAGGAGGGGAGGACCGAGCCGGCCGGGAGGATAGGGGACATAGAGAGTCAAAGGATGCAGAAAGGGAGGAGAGGAGGGTTGAGGAGGCAGAATCAGGAGATTGGTTGGAGAAGGATTGTGCAGAGGGAAGAGATGATAGGATGGAAGAGGAGAGAGTAGCAGGAGAGAGAGAGCGAAGGTTGCGACGACGCAATACCATCTGAGTAGGGGCAGAGTGAGTAGTGTTGGAGGAGAGCGAGAGGGAAAAGGATAAAAGGTAGTGGTCGGAGACTTGGAGGGGAGTTGCAGTGAGATTAGTAGAAGAACAGCATCTAGTAAAGATGAGGTCAAGCGTATTGCCTGCCTTGTGAGTGGGGGGGACGGTGAGAGGGTGAGGTCAAAAGAGGAGAGGAGTGGAAAGAAGGAGGCAGAGAGAAATGAGTCAAAGGTAGACGTAGGGAGGTTGAAGTCACCCAGAATTGTGAGGGGTGAGCCATCCTCAGGAAAGGAACTTATCAAGGCGTCAAGCTCATTGATGAACTCTCCAAGGGAACCTGGAGGGCGATAAATGATAAGGATGTTAAGCTTGAATGGGCTAGTGACTGTGACAGCATGGAATTCAAATGAGGAGATAGACAGATGGGTCAGGGGAGCTAACCTTGTTAGTTTCTCAAAGTTAGTTTTTCAAAGCTACACCTACACCTTTAGCTACACCTTTATCCTTGATGCAAAGACAACTATGTAGCTAGCTAGCTAACATTACACTAATCAAATCGTTCCGTTGTAATGTAATGTAATGAAATGTAATATCATCCGCGGAGCAAAGTACAGCACAACTACTCACTCCAGCATCCGGTCGTCTAAAGTATGGGTCGCGACCCAATGTGGGTTTTGGTCCTGTCATTGGTGGGTCGCGACGTGTTAGAGTGAATGTATAATTATTTATGAATGTATAATTATTTCATGAATTACTGGAATATTTTTGACCAAGAGCAACAGCGTTCTGTGTTCAGTGCGCTCTCTGCTTAGCGGTGTCAGTTTGGCAGCTGCGCGAGTGGGAGGGAGATACCCGTGTGCTTCGCGGTTTGCCAGATATATTTTCTGCAGTTTTCTTGAAGATCACTCCGCGACCCGAACGCTGCAGCGCTGTCGTTCAGCCAATGACTTGTCATTCCCACTCGACGCTGCATACATTTTGACTGGGCTCAGTTGCCATAAAATGCAAATACAGCGTTGAGTTTCTCTCCGTTCGTTTCATACAAACTTTGAGAAATAATGAGGAGCGCCCACGATGTGTTTTGTGTTGGGAAGTGCTTAGTAATGAGTCTCTCAAAATGAACAAATTAAAACGACACGTCCTCACCAAACACCTACAGCATGACCAGGGTTGCCATGTTTGAGGTTTTCTCGCAAAATTGGGCACTTTGAAAACGATGTCGTGCGTGAAAATTGCACCGCGCCCGCCATGGAATTTCGATAGCGGCTACAAATCATTGAAAAATGACTTTTGCCGCGCTAGAGCTCTTTAGATAAATTCGCTCTGAAATGACATGTTGGCCTTTTCAGGGGCTTTAGGGTACCTGCATCTAGCTCAGCAAACCATGGCAAAGTTGAATTATGATTTTAAACCAAGATTTTAGTCAGTATGCCTAGCCTATGCCTATTGAAATAAGTCAATCTCGCAAATAGGCCATTAATAACGGTTTGTTGTCTTAACATCTGCCACAATTGCTAGAAATTAACCTAACATTTGTTTTTTGAAGTTCATCCAAGTGTTTCTTGCACAGAGATTGAGATCCTCTGTCCAACTTTCATCACTCAAACTCTCCTGTTGGATTTATCTATAGTTATTTGCATAACTATAGATAAATCCAACAGGAGAGTTTGAGTGATGAAAGTTGGACAGAGGATCTCAATCTCTGTGCAAGAAACACTTGGATGAACTTCAAAAAACAAATTACAATTATAAACTGGGTGGTTTGAGCCCTGAATCCTGGGAATGACAAAAAAAGAACTTTTTACTATTCTAATTGCATTGTTAACCAGTTTATAATAGCAATTATGCATAACTATAGATAAATCCAACAGGAGAGTTTGAGTGATGAAAGTTGGACAGAGGATCTCAATCTCTGTGCAAGAAACACTTGGATGAACTTCAAAAAACAAATTACAATTATAAACTGGGTGGTTTGAGCCCTGAATCCTGGGAATGACAAAAAAAGAACTTTTTACTATTCTAATTGCATTGTTAACCAGTTTATAATAGCAATTATGCTCCTCAGGGTTGTGTGGTATATTGCCAATATACCATAGCTAAGGGCTGTGTCCAGGCACTCTGTGTTGTGTCGTGTTTAAGAACAGCCCTTAGCCATCGTATATTAGCCATATACCACACCTCCTAGGGCCTTATTGTTTAATCACAGCAGTCAAAACAAGTTAAATCAACATCCATTGATAGAAAATGAGGGTGGGTGATTTATCTTTTGTCTTGCAACATATTCTTCAAAACTTGCAAGAATTATTACTTTGATGGAAAAATGAATTTAGCTTCTTAGCCTACGTCGTTAGAAAATACGTAGATATTCGTTAATTCGCTCGATAACGTTATGGAAAAAGGGTTTCATGGATAAATGTGGCAACTCCTCTCTTGCTGCGAAATTGGGGGCTAGTTTTCAGGTCTTATGTGCTGGTTTTCAGAGATCATTGGGCTAGAAATTTTAGTTGGACCTGGCAACACTGAGCATGACAGTGAACCCAGGGAGTTCTTTCAGAATAGGGCAGAACGCTTCAGGAAACAGTGCTTTGACAGTGGAAAAGTAAGTCAGCTAGCAAGGCATTGTTGTTATTTTATAACAGGTGATGATCAGCAGAAATAAGGGAGTACTTTCTCATAGTAGTAGATATGTTTCTCTTTCAAACAATCCCCTTATACACAGCTAATAGCTCACTAGCTAAAGTTAACCAAAGCAAGCTAGCTAACTACTGATAGTGCTGCCCTACGTAACAGTACATATGAAGATGAAACATGATCAGGCCTAAAGTGCATTGTACTGTAGAAATTATTTTTGAAAACAAGTTTCGGTTGGAACTATTGCTATTCAAATATAAGTGAAAAAATGTATTCTGAACTGGAATAAACTGATTGCAGCAAGATGATTTTTGAGGAAAACACACTCACACAGTTCTGGAACTCATCTACAGCAGGAAGTGGTATCCTGCCTGACTGAGAAAGCAGTAGATGTTCCAGTTTGGCACCACATACCTATGAGTCAGGGTTCTCAAATCTGGCATACTTTAAAAACAAATACAGAAACAGACGCCATGCTGAGCATGACCTCAGGGTTGCACTGTCAAAAACGGAGCCCAGAATAGACCTGCTTGTTGAAGCTTCAACCAGCCACACACCTTTCATTAGGGCTTTGTGTGTGTTTTCTGGTTTACATCTGTGTGATGTGATCAATCAGTTGATTCCAGTTCAGAATGAAAATTATGTATTGTATTTTAACAACAACAGTTCCAAACGAGACCGTGTTTTTAATGGGGAAAAATAAACATGAATAGCTATTTACAGTGGGGGGGAAAAGTATTTGATCCCCTGCTGATTTTGTACGTTTGCCCACTTACAAAGAAATGATCAGTCTATAATTTTAATGGTAGGTTTATTTGAACAGTGAGAGACAGAATAACAACAAAAGAATCCAGAAAAACGCATGTAAAAAATGTTATAAAATGATTTGCATTTTAATGAGGGAAATAAGTATTTGACCCCTCTGCAAAACATGACTTAGTACTTGGTGGCAAAACCCTTGTTGGCAATCACAGAGGTCAGACGTTTCTTGTAGTTGGCCACCAGGTTTGCACACATCTCAGGAGGGATTTTGTCCCACTCCTCTGTGCAGATCTTCTCCAAGTCATTAAGGTTTCAAGGCTGACGTTTGGCAACTCGAACCTTCAGCTCCCTCCACAGATTTTCTATGGGATTAAGGTCTGGAGACTGGCTAGGCCACTCCAGGACCTTAATGTGCTTATTCTTGAGCCACTCCTTTGTTGCCTTGACCGTGTGTTTTGGGTCATTGTCATGCTGGAATACCCATCCACGACCCATTTTCAATGCCCTGGCTGAGGGAAGGATGTTCTTACCCAAGATTTGACGGTACATGGCCCCGTCCATCGTCCCTTTGATGCGGTGAAGTTGTCCTGTCCCCTTAGCAGAAAAACACCCCCAAAGCATAATGTTTCCACCTCCATGTTTGACAGTGGAGATGGTGTTCTTGGGGTCATAGGCAGCATTCCTCCTCCTCCAAACACGGCGAGTTGAGTTGATGCCAAAGAGCTCCATTTTGGTCTCATCTGACCACAACACTTTCTCCCAGTTGTCCTCTGAATCATTCAGATGTTCATTGGCAAACTTCAGACGGGCATGTATATGTATTCTTGAGCAGGGGGACCTTGCGGGCGCTGCAGGATTTCAGTCCTTCACGTCGTAGTGTGTTACCAATTGTTTTGTTGGTGACTATGGTCCCAGCTGCCTTGAGATCATTGACAAGATCCTCCCGTGTAGTTCTGGGCTGATTCCTCATCATTCTCATGATCATTGCAACCCCACGAGGTGAGATCTTGCATGGAGCCCCAGGCCGAGGGATATTGACAGTTCTTTTGTGTTTCTTCCATTTGCGAATAATCGCAGCAACTGTTGTCACCTTCTCACCAAGCTGCTTGACGATGGTCTTGTAGCCCATTCCAGCCTTGTGTAGTTCTACAATCTTGTCCTTGACATCCTTGGAGAGCTCTTTAGTCTTAGCCATGGTGGAGAGTTTGGAATCTGATTGATTAATTGCTTCTGTGGACAGGTGTCTTTTTTACAGGTAACAAGCTGCGGTTAGGAGCACTCCCTTTAAGAGTGTGCTCCTAATCTCAGCTCGTTACCTGTATAAAAGACACCTGGGAGCCAGAAATCTTTCTGATTGAGAGGGGATCAAATACTTATTTCCCTCATTAAAATGCAAATCAATTTATAACATTTTTGACATACATTTTTCTGGATATTTTTGTTGTTATTCTGTCTCTCACTGTTCAAATAAACCTACCATTAAACTTATAGACTGATCCTTTCTTTATCAGTGGGCAAACGTACAAAATCAGCAGGGGATCAAATACTTTTTTCCCTCACTGTATATTTCATTTCGTTGTTATTTGTCTTCATTGCATTTGTTTTAGGCTGGCATAAGGGCAATGAAATGTACCGCTATTTACGTATAGTTACGTGTTTTCATAAGCTTGGGTCCCAGGAAAACACTGAATTTTTAATTTGGGTCCCAGGCTGAAAAAGTTTAAGAACCCCTGATGTAGGGGATTTTGTTTGCAAGCCCGGGCCAAATTCTGTTCCTCGAGCGAGCAAAATAATGTGATAATGTAGGCAAATTTGATTAAATGGTAAAGTATTCTTATGTTTACCCTACTCATTGAAATTCAAGTATTGATTTAAATAGCATATGCGATGAATGATGATCACTGCAATCATCAGCTGCAGTGTTGCTCATTGGATTACTCCATATCATGGAATAGGCTATGTACAAGTTTATAAAGACAAAAGGCGGACGGACACATGGAATTATTTGATTTGGATGGATGGTTGACCTGACAGAAAGGTAGAGAGAGATTTTCTTATCTAAAATGTTGGTGAAACTTTGCTTCAACTCGTTGTGTGTTGTTTCGCTCATGGGACTCGAGGCTGGATGGACTCGGAACTGGTTAAAACCTTATAGCCTTATAGCCTAGAGCACAGCTTTTTCTGACTGCTTTCCAGAGAAACGCATTGAAATAATTAAATAGGCTACTACCAAGGTCTAATGATGTTTCTGACAATATTTTTTAAATTTATTTTATTTCACCTTTATTTAACCAGGTAGGCAAGTTGAGAACAAGTTCTCATTTACAATTGCGACCTGGCCAAGATAAAGCAAAGCAGTTCGACAACATACAAAAACACAGAGTTACACATGGAGTAAAACAACATACAATCAATGATACAGTAGAAAAATAAGTCTATATACAATGTGAGCAAATGATGTGAGATAAGGGAGGTAAAGGCAAAAAAGGCCATGGTGGCAGAGTAAATACAGTATAGCAAGTAAAACACTGGAATGGTAGATTTGTTATTTGAAGAAAGAAAATATAGTAAAAGGTGATGTGTTGTTTTTATTAGGATTCCCCTCGCGCGTGTGTTGCTGCATGAGCAGTAAGCAATGAGTGAGAGGGGTTTAGGAACTTAGACATTTTTTCAAAATGAGCTGTTATTCCCCTTTAAGTTGATTCACTTACTGTCATCAGCCGCTCTTTATTCCTTGCTTGGCAGAGATCTCCGAAAAGGTAAAATTGCGAACCCTCTGGCTAAATTGATCACATAAAAAGGTATATGCCATATCTCACAATTGACTGAGCTTCCCGAATTGAATATGTTCGCTGTGACAGAAAGTTGATTATTTCCGTTATTCCACAAAGTTCTATCGAGCGCTGCAGTGAGTGAGGGGGGAGGAGGGGGGGTTTATAACCCTGTGACATAGCTCTCGTTCTAGCTCTACCTCCCTTTCCCTGAGTGAGAGAGGTGTGCACTTTGACAGAGTCCAATAATTAGTCAGAGGGGCTTAGGGACATAGAAAATGTTTTCAAAACGTGCCGTTATTCCCCTTTAATTTTGTCTGTCTTTAATTTGTATAAGTACGTTTACTTGAATAATGTTGACTGACAGGATGAATTAACACACTTTGTAGATATTTTCACTTTAATGAAGAACATTCTGTCTAACTTACGACTTAAAAACTTTTTGAGGACATACAATCTGGTTTATTGTTATTTTTCACATCAAACAAATTGTTTTTATTGAACAATTGAATAATTGAATCTTATTTCTGTCTATGTTAAGATAAACCAGATGTTCTGCTTCTTTGCAAAACAAATGTTCTTTGAAATGCTATTTTCCACGTTAGTAGAATGACAGATGTTCACTTAAAGATAATACCTTTTTTATGTGTGAATATTGACAAACAATTAGTTCAAAACATACTAGAAGATAATTAAAAGAAAAGCGTGACAAATGTAAGACCATTTCTCCTTTTAAAAAATCTATCTCTGAAAACGTTTCCGTTATTAGTTTCAGGGCCTCTTACTTTCTTACTTTACCTTTACCTTTATATTCAAACAAGCATAAAGACTAAGCAGCTCGATGTATTTGGAGATTCTGTTACCCCCATAAATAGTCAGTGAGTGATATTGTATAGAAGCATGTACAGTGGCTCTGTGTGTACCATGACACATCCCCTCTAGGGTCACTGGCTTTCTATGTTTCTTATCATCCTTTAGGAAGAAATGATCTCTTCAATAGGTCATGATTTTGATGACAATTGAATGTTACTGTGCTGTACTGTACTGATAGAAACCCCAAATTACAGGATTTGCAGCTTTAGAAATCCTCACTGTACCGTACAGCGGCTGTGGCCATTCTGTTGATGTCTTTACATACTGTGCTGTACCAAAGCATCTCTCAAAGATTGGTAGTTGTAGATACAGTGTAGGTGTTTTTTAGTTTTTTTGGTCTGACTTCCTCTCCCGTCAGTTAGTAGTTATGACCCATCCATCGTGTTGTGTATAACTCCTCTCAGCGGCCACTTGTCTTCCTGTCAGTGTGGTTTTCACAGGCTGCGGCTGTAACAATGGCTGGCCCTCGTGTCTATTCTCAGAGTGGCTGTTAAAACGATTAGTGTTGGATCCAGCTAGGCCGGCCCTCATTAGTGGCAGAATGAAGACATTCAGGAGATGTTGAAGTGCATTGACTTCCATAAGAGAGACAGTGTGAAGTTTCTGCTCATTTTGCCTGTGTTGCTTGAAGGCCATGATGCTATTGTATAGCAGATAGCCTACATATGTATCCTATGCTAGGGATGAACTGCTTTCAACATTGTCCATACCTGTATTAATTACAGTGTAAAAAGTAAATACATCACCTAGAATCATAGGTCAGTATTGTATAATTAAACAATAATTAAACAATGGTATATGGCCAATATGTACACGGCTAAGTGCTGTTCTTATGCACAATGCAACGCCTGTGTACAGCCCTTAGCCGTGGTATATTGGCCATATGCCACAAACCCTTGATGTGCCTTATTGCTATTATAAACTGGTTACCAACGTAATTAGAGCAGTACAAATAAATGTTTTGTCATACTCGTATATCGGTCTGATATACCACAGCTTTCAGCCAATCAGCATTTAGGGCTCGAACCACCCAGTTTATAAGGATCAATAACATGAAGAATAACAATAACACATTAAAACTGATATCTTGCAGCTGGCGTATTTCCAATTCAATATTTCTGTGTTAATCAGGATTATGGAGGCCTCTGGGATAAGGTATGTGTTTCCTATTAATAAGTCTTGCAACTATGCACTTCACCCTGTGACGTTCCTTATAAACAATTAAATCAGCGAGAGAAAGGGGAGAGGGAGATATAGTGTGAGTGTGGAGCAGAGAGAAAAAGGGTATGTGAGATAAATACAGAAAAATAGAAAAGGAGAGAGAAAGAGAGTGCTTTGGCAGTATGGTTGTCTCACATGAAGAGCAGCATGCTGTGACCATATGCTAGTCCAGGTGGACTCTGTATCTAGGCAACTGTATCAAAGCAGCGGGGGCAGCCGCTACTGAATCCAGAGGACTTTTCAAACGGAGGAGTCAGTGGAGACAATACGGCTATCATCTGTCCTCAGGTAAATCACCTGTCCTAGTGAACACTGCACTCTGTTTGACAACTCCCCAAGGAGCTCATTGAGGATCCAACATTGGAAGGTCATTGGCACAAACTTAAGGAAACCCGGATACTGTTTATTTGATATTGAACTTTTAGCCACTGTAACTGTGTTAGTGTCATTGAGATAAAACCTGTTTGTACAAGATACCTGGGATAAGATTGGAAGCTGGGTGCTTGGTTTACAACCATGACATCATATACAGTATGTGTAACATGGATTGCCTAAGGAATCAAGCAATATGGTGAGTTTCCTTCCTCCTTGGCCTGTACATCCCAGAGGTCAACTCTGAGTCATTCCCTACAGGGGCATGTTGTTGGGGCATAGCAGCAGGACAGGGGCTTTGGGTCACTGGAACACATGGGAACCTTCCTGTAACACTCCATGGCCCTGCCTCTAGCCACCTGCCTATCCACGGGCACTAGAACTACGGACCTATGGAACTACTCTAGGCCCCTTGATTTCCCCTAGGCTAGAATATTGATATACCTAATTAAATCATTATGTGAAACACCAAATACTATGTATTGCATGAGATAACTCATAATATTTGATAACGATGTATCATAGAACATTCGTCTCTCCATAATGGCCTCACCATTGTTTTAATACAATCAGTGCTTCATTGCGAATTCAGGATGGTTCTGGACTGGTGAAAAAATATAATACATTTATATAATATATTCTAATTGTGCTGATGGAGAGGAAAAGGCGCAACATTTGACACAAGAAGCACCATTTGCTGGCAAATTGCAGGTTTGTCAGGCAGTTGTTTAAGGGAACCAATTTTCCATGAAGCCACATGAATCAATTTGCCCCCAAGTAATGAAGATGTTGAATATGAAACGGACGCCATTTTTTCCCGCTTCCATTTTCTTCAACATGCATATATATTCAGAACAATTTCTATCAGCAAACCCATTAAACGCTTGCATAATAATCATATTAGTCTGCCTGGTTTGATTTAACCAGATCCGTCTGGACTGTTAATGCAGTGTGTAAACTAGTGGATGAAGAATCGACTTTGGGAATTTTGGAGCGTTTTTGGGCCCTCTGGAATGCAGCCCAGACAGCCGCACTGCCAAGATGTGAGAGCTCTAGCTCCCTTACTGCCACATATAGCCAAACCCAAAACCTCTGCCGTGGGTCTCCATACATTTACGAAGGAATCACATTCCTTTACGATTTAGTAAGTGTGCGGGAAAACGATGAAACGATGATTAAAAGCTATGCTTGACCCTTGTAGTTGGTTTTAACGTACGTCAATTAATCGTGGACAATTTGATATTATTTCAGATTACAATATAGTACAATATAGTGCAATATATTCAGACTACATTTGACACAGCTCCTATTGAGGGAGGTTTGTACTTACCTTACTGATGCCATGTGGCTGTTTAACCCTCCGCACTTTAATGTTCATGACTCTAGAGATATAAAACAGAAATCGACTGCTGAGGAAATGAATGACCCGGCATTTTTGGATTTTAGTTCGATACAGCTTTTGCACCCAGAACTGTCGTTGCAACACTTATATCATAGTACATTTTCTCTTTGCATAATATCAATTCTCTGTAAGAATATTGTCAAGATGTATTATCAATATGCGACACATTATAAAAAAATGTGGGTTTCAGAAACCCATGCTATTCTGCCTTTACTGTAGCCCAATGCATCAAAATGTCAAAATACCAAGCTTTCTATGACACTATAAAATTTCAATCCCTTGCTCTAAACTGTAAAATAAACACTAAATCAGTACAAAAGCCACAGCTCTGCCATGGACAATGTCCCCTAACACCTACTCAGTACCGAGGTGGAACTAGCCTGCAGCCTGTGTCCAATTTCCACATCTAGGGGCTATGGATAATGGCGGAGAGGAAGTCAGCAGAGGCAGCTGTGTCAGCCATCCAGCCTCAGTCAGAGAATGTGGTCTGTTGCTCCTTTGCATGGAACATTTTTAAAGATTAAATTGACGTGGATCTAAATATGGAAGGCTGTTGATACTTTCCCTGCTTCGCCTCCAGACCGTAGTTGGGACGACTCAGGGGAGCCTTTACTTGCTAGCTCCAGGGCCAGAGCAATTTACGGATGTTCTGGGTTAATTCCCACCTTTGTGGATCTTATTCGCTGCTAATGACGAGTGAGTCTGGAATTCCACTGAAGTAGTTGACATTTATTAAACTGGCACACCGTGTGAGGTAGTCTGAATGACAAAATAAAATAGAGGGCTAACGGAGCGTAAAGAGCAGTTTGGCTACCTCTCCGCCACCACCACAATTGCATCAAAAATGAAAGGTAACTAACTACGTTACCCATAATGCACTTTGTTGTTTTAAAGCTATACCCCTACTTTACCAACACTGTGCACAACTATGGGTGGCCAATGACGAGCCACAGGCGGGGTTAGAATTCCCAGAACAGCTGAGACTGAGGGCTTGAGCAGGCTCACTGATTCACAATGCTTTACCATTGAAAGGAGGCCCCTGCTGCTGCTGCTAAACACCTCAATATGTAAAAACGTTGCTGTCAGTAGGTCAGACCTGAACTGAGCACAACAACAGTGGTTTATCTGATGTAAGTGGTGTTTTGCTATACTGTTCCTGTTATTAGCACATCGCTTGCATCTCTGTATTGTCATCAATGGTTGTGTTTGTGCTAGTCACATCTATCACCTCTAGACACGAATGGCGTGACGAGTTAGTCCCAGCGTCCGAAGGAGGAGGGACGACATCTGTGTTGAGTTGGATGTGGTTGGATGTTAATATGGGAGAGGTGAGGAGGGGTTAAACATTTAGGTCTGGCGTTCTCGGGGGTGAATCCCAGTTTGTATGTGTGTGTGTGTGTGTGTGTGTGTGTGTGTGTGTGTGTGTGTGTGTGTGTGTGTGTGTGTGTTTGTTTGTGTGTGGTTGTCTGTTTGTCTGTGCATGCGTGTGTACGAGCAGTCGACAATGTGGAAAGACTGAACACAGACTATGTGCTCTTGAACCTTGTGATAAACTTGGGAAATGGAGTTACCATATTCCCCCCCCCCCCTTAACCAAACCACAGTTCATGGTGGAGATTGATCCCAGATCAAAGAAATAGTCAATTAGACACAGTCACTGATTTCTTCTCAATCTCCCTCAGATCTCTAAAATATGCTCTAAAGGAAACACTAAATAATGCTTTGTGACATCTGCAGGTGCTATTTCCAGGTGTTACTTGCGGCACACTATAATTTCTACCCCCAGAAATACCGGTTCAGTTCAGATTTCATTATAGATAAAGCCTCAATTGCAACAGATATAATTGTGTTATTTCGGTCATTGCATTTTAAATGGGCAGGTGAGGGGAAAGGGGGTACTTTTTGGAATCCTGTAGACAAAAAGGGTCTATCAGTCCTCTCAGGTTAACCCCATGGGACACCCAATAACTTTGAACTTTAAAAGACCCCTTTCGCGTCTATGTTGAAGTTCATGACAGCGAAACTCTATATGGGGGTGTTTCAGTCTTTCAGTAGCCTGTTAGGAACCGGTCTCATTGCTAAGAGCATGTAACAAGTGATACTCTTTAAGAATCAATGGGTATTTATTATTGATTTGAGTTTAAAAACAGCTGTAAATGTCATGGAATGGGCCTTAAACACGGAGTAAATGATGATGCAGCTCTATTCTAAAGATGACTGAGAACTTTGCAGTGAGCACATTGTTTGTCACTGACTGTACTGATGAAATCTACCCTAAAACAGAATAAACTAAAACCACCGACATATCTAAAAGCATTTTAATCTTCGTTGTCAAAGAAAGAGTATTTGAGTATAAAGAGTGTATCTTTTTTCATGGTGGAAAGTTTCACGTGCAAGTCATCGTCCCTCCTCCCTCGATGACTGGTAAACATATCAATGTATATGAAGATTATGGGGTTGTCCCCTAGAACATTCTGTGTTGCCACAAGGATAAAGCATAGTTACAATATCAAAAACTGAAATTAGAGGCGTCTTTTTTGGAGCTCTGGTGAAACTAATACAGATATATCTAAACCACATGACGTATGTATTCATTTAAGGCTGAATGCTGGATGAAGTTACCATGCGAAAGCACTAGGCTGGATCTGTTTTTTGCCAGAACTGATGCCTCAGGACTGTGATTCATTATGTGGAACTTATGAGAGATACAAAACATTCCTCTTCCATTCGTCTTTTGTTTTTTCGTGAATGTGGTGAATAATCTTTTTGCTATTGACAACAATATAACTGACATTATGTCGACATAAGTATGTCTCCAACCATGACATTGAATTGATATTTTAACGTGTTCTCATGAATTCTCTGTAAGCATTTATAATGTCTCAACAGCATATCGAAACAGAGATTACTAACATTTTTAAATCATATGATTTTTCTTGGAGTCTGTGGCAAGGCCATCTCTCATATTCTTCAGAATATTCTTGATAAACTGCTCAGCAACTGGTGATGTCCCCATAGAGGACAATACCACATTAATGTCTTCTTTGGGCCAGAAAATACTGATTGACTACGCCAAGGATTCAGTTTCAGAGAAGACAAAACAAGTTTCTCCCTCCATCTTCTTTTCTTTTTTTCCTTCCCTCTCTTGTTGGAGGAAAGAAGCTCTTGTAGCTCAGCAGACAGACACAGATCCCTGAGCCCAGCATCTGCTGACAAGCCAGACTCCCATTCAGCGCTGGCTCGGAGCATCGGCAGCCGAGAAACCCGATCCAGCTTGGCAGGGAGTCAACCGTCGCTTCCTGCCCCGTCCTGGCCCACACAGCTAAGTACTCTTAATTAAAGAGGTTAACTTGTGTAAGATGTGACCACTAAAAACAAGAACAATCGCTACGCTGTTTCCTCCTTTCCAACAAAAGAGGCTTCCTTCACCCTGGCAGTACCCTGATGTGAGCTCTGATACTTAAACAATTACAATAAAGGAATGAAAGGGAAAAGGATCCTCTTTAAATTGCTCGTAATAAGAGGCGACCACCCCACTCGGTCAAAACGGAGAGGAAGGAGAAGAGAGAAGAATTTGTGATGTGTTCTTGGACAGCTTCTCTCTCTATTTCTCTCTCTCCCTCCCTCTCTGGGAGCCTGAAGAAACTGTAACTGGAGAGGGAGCAATTTTATTATTATTTTTGGTTGGTTGTCAGCATTTACTGTATATTACTGAAGAGTTAAGTCATTGCCTGAGAGATCTGCATTGGCCTTTGGGGCTGCCTGCTAAATGCCAGAGAAATTAGAAATGTTAAAGGTGCACGATGCAGAAATTGCTCTGCCATTTCCTGGTTGCTAAAATTCTAATAGATCACCTAATTTCAGTTTATGAGACAAAACCAGGAAGTGTAGCGCAGATAATCATTGCACCATCTAAACCGCTGTGAAATATATATTTTTTATATTTTCAGCTGTTTGAAGCTGGGGTACAAAACCGAAAGTAAAATACTCAAAAACAAAACTTAAGAATGGGAATCATAGAAATATCACACATAGAACAGATCTACCACTTCTTAGACTTACTTTCAAGAGAATGACAGATCTATAGCTAACATTTCTATTTGAATTTCGTCAGATAGCCCAGAAAGTTACATATTTCAGCTTGAATTTTGAATTTTTACCCAGAGACACAATATGAGAGATTCTTCTCTGTTGTTCTAGGCTTCAGAGTCGTGTATGACCCTTGAGTCTCCAGAGCCAGCCTTGCGGAATGGGCTATTCATTGCAGTCGGCCTGTTGTGTTTCTACTGCAATACACGTGAAGCTCATTTGATTTGACAATCCAGCTCTTTATCTCCGCTTTCCATGTTACTGTCCATGTACAGCTAAAGGCTCTTTTGACAAGTAGCAGAGTTTAAAGTACATTATTTCAGAGATAGAGGTGAAATATAGATGAGATAAGAAAACTGTCAAGGCTAACTATTGCTCAATACATTGTTGAAAATATACACTGATGTTGTTTAACATAACTAGGCTTGGCCATGTAACGGAAATATAGCTGACCTACTGCATTACAACATTATTAAAGCTGTCGTTTGGTGTAGGACTATTAATATATATCTGTGAGTGTTGTTTGAGGTGGGGGGTGGATTTCAAATGTGATTATAACAAAGCCAGTTCCAATATCCATTGAGAGCAGCCTTTTTCGGTTCAACCCTTGTCTCATCGATAAAGATGATGCTGTTTGTCACTTGTGGTAAGTATCGATCACCTCTCCTAGTGCCTTTAATGGTCTCTATGGGATAAAACCCACAATCTTGTCCAGCCATCAAGTCCAGCATATCACATTTACCAGACAAATGTTCATTAGTGCCGTCAAAACACATCTGGTTGTAGAAACGGTCCTTGGGGGCCAAGGGCCACTCTGTGCTGTTATCATTAGCTGTCAGGACACTGGACACAGCCCAGCTCCTGCATCACACACTGAGACAGGGGCCAAAACATCCAGAGCAAAAACAGCTGTGAATAATTCCCAATTTCCATGCTGGGCTTGACTTCCACTTGACAAAACAAAATAGATGTAATTCAACGTATGGTATCGTCAAGAGGCTCCTTAGCCGCAGTAAAAGAGCTGAATTTCCTTTGAAAAAGCTTGATTGTTGGATCGCCCAAGTAGGCTGCCATATTGTTGTTGTTGTTGTTGTTTTACTTCCTCCTTCTCCTGCTGAGATCAATGTCCAGTGGAGATGGTAATCGCCGTGACAACGATAGGTAGCACAGCTTATTAGTTTACATGCATACCTCTCCCCAGGAATCCTGTCTGGGCCTAACAGATACACATTAGTCTTATCCACCATGTGATAAAACGCTACAGCATTGATCCGGCACTTGGCCTGAGGGTGAGACAGAGTATCGGCAAGAACGTAGCCTTAGGCAATGGAAGGTTCCCTGCAACTACAGCCTACACCTCCCCCATGCCCATTTCCAATCTCACAGTAGTCACATAATAACCCATGATTGCCTTTCAATCTTTGTTTCTCTCAAAGACAGCCCATTTGAGCGAGCTAGATCAGGATGGAGTCTGCAATAGAAACTCATTATGCTCGGGTGATGAATGAAGTCTTTTGTCATTGTCTACAGCTGTAATCAACAATCAATGAGAACATGCGCACAGCGCAAATCATCCAGTACAGTACATCACTGACGTCAATATTCTATATGAAGGTTCTTATTAATTACTCTGTGTCAATGGTAATGGATCAGTGCCTGGGTTGATGCTCTTCAATAAAGCACAGTCCAGGGAAGTGTTGCCTCGCTTCGACACAATCAATAACACAATATAAGTAGCTACATGTATTATTTTGTTCTTCTCTTGAGGGTGTTGTTATAATGGTGTTGTAAGGCTGGTACAATCCAGCACTAGATGACTCTACTAAATCCCTGACACTCATTGTTACAGTCAGTGGCATGTTGGATTTCCAGGTCTTCGTGCTTCTTGACTCCAGCCCCACCAATGACTTTTCCCTAAATTTGCCACTGTATTGATAGAATCTAGAACTAAATTAGCTTTATGGGTGTGAACGTCTGTGGTAAAGTGATTGTGTAAAATGAAGAGATTCATTTTGAGCTGAGGTGATTTTTTTAGCAGAGTGAGTTTCTTATCGACTCTGACACAGCGAGTAATCAGTTCTGGCATCACTGACCAGGAAGTGTCAGGGGGAACAAATTGTTGATGGTGTTACAGATGAGTAATAATCACACCACCTCAATAACACTGCTTATGGCCCAGATTTATGGCTGACAGAGGCAGTGTCCAGAGGCTGTGGAGGCTCAAAAAGAGCATAGGAGAACATAATCTGGTTTTTAATGCTACAAATGTTAATGGGACCATCATGACCTAATCAAACAATGCCTTTTAATAGAAGTCAGACCGAGGAAGAGACTTGTTTTGGAAACGCAGAATGACTTACAGTACCAACATATAAGCAACCGCCTCATGCTCCCATGAAGACCAAATAAACAACCAATGATTCTGTTTCCTGTACTAAATCAGATCAATGTTTAGGAGGATGTAGTAAACTAATTCTTCAGTACATACAGTATCACATAACACATGACCATATGGGTTATAGCAAACATGGTCTCCTGCACTTTCTTTTACAATCCTGCGTATACATGGAATTTCCGGATGAATTACAATGTAAAATGGTAATAACACAATAATTGCTATTTTGTTTCTTTGGGATTCATTGAAACGAGCGCTGTGCTACCTGACAACTATGCACCAGGTAGCGACTAGTTTTCTTGAGTGATTTCTAAGTAACAGAAAGCAGCCATCACTTCCCAGTAAATGGTTAATTAGAAGCCATGAACTTTGGATTGTAAAATAAAGTGTTGCAGGATGTACTGGCTTTCTGCATCTCTTTTGAATACAATAGCAACTAAATCCATTCTCCTTTAACACTCACACAACAAACATTGATTATATTCGAATGGCTTGAATGACACGTACAGTCTAAGCTTTTTTTCATTTCCTGCCTGTACCTCAAAGCATTAGTGCTTTTCTAACTTTCCGGTCCATGATAAGTTTTCGAAATGTCCTAAATCCAGTCTTTGCTGAGAACATTTATCTTTTCCTTCTGCCATTACCTTTTTATTCCATACAGACAGACATCTGTAAAGATATGGGATTTTGTGTGCCAAGAACAATATCATTATTCAAGTTGGAGTAATATTTATTTGTGTTCAGTACTCCCTTAGTGTGCATTGAACACTGTTATATCTGCGCTCTCCTGGTTTTTATGTGCTGTGCTGAGTGGTAAGATTACAGAGAGGTGGATCACACACACATGTACGCACACACATCAATAACGGCAGCCAGAAATTCCTCTGATTTGAATCAACGGTGAAGGAAACAATAGGGTCATTGTTCTTGCTCCAGATCAGGCACCCATGTAATGAATACACTGAACGCTACATAAAAATCAGTCCAAGAGTTGCACGAAATGAAACAAATGCTTACTGATGTTTCAATAGATAAAATGTTTTCAGTTCAGTAGACGTTCAATTACATCCAGAATTATTGCTACCTTTGATAAAGATGAGCAAAAAAGACTGTATAAAATAAATAATACAAATACTGAGTTATATCATATGCAAAAAAAGGGAATATTTTATTATTTTATACTAATACAATTGCTCAGAAAAAGATATTTTTTCATTCAAAAAGATTGGGGTCAAAATTATTGGCAATCTTTTTTTTCAAAACCTCAATAGGTCACCTTGGGAGGATAACATTTTCTAAAATGTTTTGTGAGATTGGGGAACACACGGGGAGGGATCTAAGACCATTCCTCTGACCAGAATCTTTCCAGATCCTTTGTAACCTTCGTCTGTGCTTATGGACTGCCCTCTTCAATTCAAACCACGGGTTTTCAATGCAAGTGATGGCCATTGCAAAACGTTGATTTTTGTGGTCAATGAACCATTACTTTGTGGATTTTTATGTGTTTGGGGTTATTGTCTTGCGGGAAGATCACCTTGAGACCAAGTTTCAGCCTCCTGGCAGAGGTTACCAGGTTTTTGGCTAAAATGTCCTGGTACTGGGTAAAGTTCATGATGCCCCAGGATCAGTGGAAACAAAATAGCCCCAAAACATCAAAGATCCATATTTGACAGTAGGTATGGGGTTATTTTCTGTATATGCATCCTTATTTCGACACCCACCACTCGTCTGCATGGCCAAAGAGCTCTATTTTCATGTCATCTGACCATAGTTCCGGTTCCAATCCAAGTGCCAATGCAGTTTAGCAAACTCAAAGTGTTTACATTTGTTGGATTGCATGAAAATAGAACTCTTTGGCCATGCACACCAGTGGTGGGTTTGACGTTGAAATAAGGGTGCATAAGCAGAAAAGAACCCCATACCTACTTTAAAATTGGGTGGTGAATCTATGGGTGTCACGTCCTGACCATAGACAGCTCGTATTTTTCTATGGTAGAGTAGGTTAGGGCGTGACTGGGGGGTTTTGTCTAGTTTATTTATTTCTATGTTTGGTTCTAGTTTATTTTTCTATGTTGGGGTTTTTGTCTAGTTTACATTTTCTATGTTGTGTTCTAGGTTCTTTTTTCTAGGTTGGGGTTTTCGTATAATTCCCAATTAGAGGCAGCTGGTCATCATTGTCTCTAATTGGGGATCATATTTAAGTTGTTGTTTTTCCCACTAGTGTTTGTGGGAGATTATTTTGAGTTCAAGCATGTAGCACCTCTTCGTCACGGTTTGTTGTTTATAGTTTATTGTCTGTCTTGCATAGTTTCACATAGAAATAAAGATGTGGAACAATACGCACGCTCTGCCTTGGTCTCTTTCATACGACAGCCGTAACAATGGGGCTATTTTGCTTGCTATTTTTATTTTTGAGAAAAAAAATATTACTTGTTAAACAAAATATTTTTTCTCTGAGCAATTGTATTAGAAGAAAATATTTTTTGCATACAATATAGCTCAATATTTGTACTATTTATTTTTTGGCTGAAGGGTGACAAAGGTTATGGACCTGACTGTATGTGTTCTGTTCTTACCCAGCATAGGGAACTATAGAGGGAACTCAAGAGTGGTTCTCTATTTACAACATTCATGCACAGTAACAAGTCACCTTCAAATTGTGGTAAGGGAAAGTCATGCTTAGATTTACCCCTGACACTTCTGTCCTAGCCAAAACACAGAGCCACCGAATGGGGTTCTGAAAATGAAAATGAAGAGGGGGTTCCAAGTTAGAATCTCAGAAGTATGAAACAATCCGAATGATGAATGCAGTGATGGGAGGAGGTTACTCTTGCCACCCCATAAAGACTACCCTTACATAAACAGCTAAAGCTCTCTCACCCCCATCCCAGATGTGAAGGCTAAAAGCTTAGGAAGGGAAATCGCTACTCTGCAGGCTAGCAATGATGAAGCAGTGGGAGAGGAGTGTGTGTTGGTGTGGATGTGTGTGTGTGTGTGCACGCGGCTGTTTCACATTGAGCTGTGATAACTCAGATGATTCCCTTCTCTCTGTAGAGGCTCAGACAGACTCAACAGAACAATAGGCCTTGGGAGAAGAAAGTCAAAGAAAGACAGACAGACAGACAGACAGACAGACAGACAGACAGACAGACAGACAGACAGACAGACAGGCAGGCAGGCAGGCAGGCAGGCAGGCAGGCAGGCAGACAGACAGACAGACAGACAGACAGACAGACAGACAGACAGACAGACAGACAGACAGACAGACAGACAGACAGACAGACAGACAGACAAATATAGACACTCTTATGGACGCACACACACACAGACAGACACCATACACACAGACAAAGATAGACACTCTTATGGACACACACAGACAGACACCATACACATACACACAGACAAAGATAGACACTCTTATGGACAGACAGACAGACAGACAGACAGACAGACAGACAGACAGAGACAGACAGACAGACAGACAGACAGACAGACAGACAGACAGACAGACAGACAGACACACACACACACACACACACACACACACACACACACACACAAACACAAAACATACACAGAGACAGAGACAAGCACTTTCCCTTACATTATTAATGATAAGTTCTCCATTTAAACTCTATTCAATGCACGATAATGCCTTTTTAATGACTATAGCAAAGCAACTTCTCCTCAGTGCTGAAACCACTCCCTAAAACCTTCATTATTATAATTCAACCAACAGCTCAAACACATCTTTCTCCGCATCTCTTTACTTCAAATGCACTCTACAAACACTGCACTAATAAAACCACTCATAAATAACAATGACTTAAAGGAAAAAGGTGCTTGTAGGAAAAGTTAATAAGAAAAACGATAACCATAAAACATGGCCCCTTCATTTCAGCTGCCGTCTGTCTAGAACAACTTTTTCAGTATGCTGTGTTACTGGTCATTACTCAGTGTTTTTATACCGTAGTAGCTACCTGAACGGCCCTGTTTCAGATCTGCCTCAGAGGCCCAGTCACCCTGGTCATCTAACTGTTAGCCTCACCCTAAGGTGGCTGCCTGCTTCTGCTTCGTCTTTTACCCTTTTTTCTGTTGCGGTGGGAATATTGGATCTCTACTATTTTTTTTATTTTTACATTTTAGTCATTTAGCAGATGCTCTTATCCAGAGCGACTTACAGTAGTGAATGCATACATTTCATACATTATTATTATTATTATTTTTTTTATTTCTTCTCCGTACTGGTCCCCCGTGGGAATCGAACTCACAACCCTGGCGTTGCAAACACCATGCTCTACCAACTGAGCCACACGGGACTGAGCCACACTAGAGTCTGCGCTGGCAGAGCTCTGAGAGCTGAAGGAGATACACGTGAATGGTTTGATGTCCATGTTTATCACGCAACTATCTCAGCGGGAGACTTGTATCGCAGAATGAGAGTTATATTTCTATTTAGAATTTGGCCCTGAAAATGTGTCTATAGTCACATTTTTATGTCGGATTTTAAGTAGGCCTATGGGGAGTAAATGTGTTTCAGATTCAACGTAGAGTGAAATATCAAAGGATGTGCTTAATCAATAATCTCTCCACAAGAGAATACTACACATACATAATACTACAAATGCATAATTCTACAGATCCAAAGTACTACATATACATAATACTACACATACATTTTGTAAGATTATCTTTTAGAATGTGATATCTATATTTGAAAGTATTTTGGAACGACAGCTTGTCAAGGACTCAAAAAAAAAAATACAAAAAAAAGACGTAATTTCTCTGACATACAGTATGTAGGCCTATATTTTGGAAAGATGAGACTGGTCACAATAGACTGATCACAATGTAGCCTGACTTTAATAATCGAAACATGAACATGAAAGTGTAATTAGCATTCATATATGTATACTAAAACAGGCCTGGATGTTGAAAGGCTTTCACCTTAATACAGCTGCAAGCATTTATGCAAACCGGCATAGCCATACAAATTGGCAGCATTGAACAGGAGTTCAGAGCCATGGACAGAGACCGACTGACAGATGGACTGAGCGATTGATCGATACTGTACATCAATTGGTTGATTGACCAATTGATCGATAGATTAATGATTTGTATCAGTCTGTAAAATAAACAGTTTGATTGTTTTCTCGGCATCTGCTGGAAATGTTATGCTGCTACAGTATAGTGCTGTAAACTAGAGATGGTCGTTTGTGTGCTGAGAGCTAAGCTTTGACTCATGGGATTGGCTGTGAAAAGCTGTTAAGTGAAGAGCAGAAAATGACCTGTCTCTTGGAAATTATGTGCACACTATATGTGAGAACTACTTATATCGTTCTCACTGTGATCACTCTCTCTGTATTCAATTCAATTTAATTATGCTTCATTGGCAAGATTGCAAAACACAACATTGCCAAATTGAATGTTGCCAGTTTAAGCAAAACATACTTAGAGAAAATGGACGTTTGTGGACAGTCTCTCTCTCTCTCTGTCTGTACCTCGCTCTCTCAAGCACACACACACACACACACACACACACACACAAGTGCATGCATACACACACACACACACACACACAGTCACCCACTCACTCAGTCTTTGTTAGCGAAGGCCATGGGTCTGAATTGGCCTGTCAGTCACTCTGGCAGCAGTGTGTGGATGGTGGATGGCTGTGTGTGTGTGTGTGTGTGTGTGTGTGTGTGTGTGTGTGTGTGTGTGTGTGTGTGTGTGTGTGTGTGTGTGTGTGCGTGCGTGCGTGCGTGTGTGTGAATGCATGCATGCATAGGTGTGTGTGTGGGTGGTAATGGCTCTGAGGTCCAGGTGCTCCACTGAAGGGATGATAAGATCTCATGCCTGCAGCCTGCTCCTTTTTTACCTTGGCCTCTAGATCTGCCAACTACAGTAGGTAGATGGGCCTCTGCATCAGACAATTGACAGTGCATACTTCCCAGCATAATCTCTTTAATGAACAGGGTGGGAAGGGGTCAAATTGAATCAAAATCCCATTTTATTTGTTACATGCTCTGAATACAAGTTGTGTAGACTTTACCGTGAAATACTTGCTTACGAGCCTTTTCCAACGATGCAGAGCTAAAAAATAATAATCCAAATGAAAATAGTAACACAAGAGGAATAAAATACAAAGGAATGAAGCTATAAACAGTTATCCAATTTGTTATCCACGTTGATTAAACGTCATCACATAGAATTTTTTTGTTTAAATGACATGGAAACAACATTGATTCAACCAGTTTTTGCCCTGTGGGTAGGAATAGATAATAGATCATATTAAGAGTAAGAATAAAGAACAGAGTAGCAGCATATGGTGTGTGTGTGTGTGTGTGTGTGTGTGTGTGTGTGTGTGTGTGTGTGTGTGTGTGTGTGTGTGTGTGTGTGTGTGTGTGTGTGTGTGTGTGTGTGTGTGTGTGTGTGTGTGTGTGTGTGTGTGTGTGTGTGTGTATGCAGTTTATGTGAATGTTTGTGGGTTTTGTGTGAGAGTGAGAGAGAGAGAGAGAGAGAGGGACATTAGGTCTTCAATGGACATTTTCACAGAGTAAAATACAGTGTTGATTCAATGGACTTAATCATCGCTGCCATTTGTTTTGAATTTGGTCAGCTTCTAATAAATGATGAGTGGTTTGTAGTGAGAGTGTCAGTAGAGAGAGAGAGAGAGAGAGGGACATTAGCTCTTCAAGTTCAGGCATTGGACATTTTCACAGAGTAAAAATACAGTGTTGATCCGATGGACTTAATCATCGCTGCCATTTGTTTTGAATTTGGTCAGCTTCTAATAAATGATGAGTGGTTTGTAGTGCACACACAAATAGCGTGACTCAGAGGTCTTACACACAGCTCTCTGCTTCAGATGGATAACATACTGTACATTTCCTTCCAGTCCGGACCCACCCAGAGCGTTTCCAAACCTCTCTCCACACAGTGACAGCTGAGAATAAAGTACGACCTATGTTTTCTCTACCACCTCAGGGCCATGTCTTGTAAATCACCTTGTGATGCACAAAAAAAATAGCAGCATAATTCATCTTCACGCAGGCAACTTTTACTAAAATATAAAGCATTATACATTCATAAACCGCCCTATTATGCAATACATTTTATTGGTCACAGTAGAATTCTATTAGCGTTTTTGCAACTTAAATAGACAATTGAAGCCATATCAGTGACGTGTGTATGGGTGGTGTGTGTGTGTGTGTTTGTGTGGTAAGTGTGTGTGTGTGTGTGTGTGTGTGTGTAGAGCCCGTGCGGCTGGATGTGATTAGAGCCTGCATGTTAAAATGGGAGGCAGTTGAGGCTAAACCTGGAGCTGGTTAGTAGCTGAGGACGAGTGGAGAGAGACCAGGAAGATTTTTTTAATCAAAAACATATGAGTGGGGTGGATGTCATTTATTTTCCCAGGGTGGCAACACACACGCACGAAACACACAAATACAGAAAGAAACACACGCGAATATACAAAATAACACGAACTTGAGAACCCAAGTAACCTGTATGCTTACGAGGACATACCGTACAAGCGCAACAGTTCCCACACACAGAAAAGATTAGCAACTAACGACGGACCTTCCAGAGGTAAACAACAAAGCAATAGAACTCTAAAAAGCACAACAGCAAAACGTCGACATCACCTCATTGACATTACGCTACTTTTCCAGTGTGCCATTGCTAGCAGTGATATATCACTGTTTTATTGCAGTTCCTAATCATCCATTCTGGTTTGAGGTGATGGGGGCAGCCAGTGGCTCTGCCCTCACTCTGATCACACATTCTCCCACAGACCTGAGATTGAGTTAAGACTCACACCACTGTTGGCATAAACATCCGAACGGGGAGCAGACTGAGTAATGGTTGTTTTTCGACTGGGGTGTTGTGAAGGAGGGAGGAGGGAGGAGGGAGGATGAGGTTTCACACATTATGTCTCCCCCTAGAGGTAGGAGAAAGTATTCCTTGTCTCTCTCAACCCCTCTCTCCCTTTCTTTGTCTCTTATTCTCTCTCTTGTTCACTCCCTTTATCTCTGACCTTGCCCTATAGCCTACAGTTATTTTACAGTATCACGCATACATTCTGAGAACACAAAAAATGTCCAGTCGCACTTTCTTTCAAATGCAAGTCATAGGAATTTATGTAGGTCCCTTCTACATTTTCGAAGTTTCATAATGCCATTAACTTTCTCATAGATGTATCCCGCACAACTCAATGTTTCCACATGACCTAAACTTTATCATCAATAAAAAAAAAAATCCCAAAAGAATAGAGGATAACATCTCATGAGCGCCAGTAAATTGTCTCTTAATACATTACCTACAGATATCCTCTTCCACTATTTCCCCGGTTAAATGAACACGGACCTACATGTGTGGTTCTCCATGTTATTCCTCCCTCAAACATGAATAACTGTTTAAATCATGGCTCCTTCTAGTATTTGCATGGAGAGGGTGGCCTTCAATCCACCGCATCCTGTTCAGACTTAACGACAAACATGTTTCCACTGATATCTATCTGAGAGGACAGCCGCAATATTACTTTGGATTTTAGAACCCGCAATTTTTTTAACTTTTAAAAAAATTCTGGCCAGCAGATAAGAGAACACTAGAAAAACACGCTCCAGAATCAACGTAGGGTCACATACTTCTCCTATCCCACCGGGGTAAGTCCCAGAGAAAGAATAACTTTTCAAATTCATTTGATACTACTTTACTTGACCGCTTCGGGAGACATGTTTTCGGTTAGACACCAGACGTAATATATCTGTGCTCGAATACAGGAGTAAAAAAAAAGAAAAAAAGGCAGCTTAAATGTCCAACTGATATAAAGGGACTGTAATTATATACACTACTGATGGATGTCAAGGATGCATTAGAGCGATCATTGGTAAAACGGCATGTAGAACACATTTAATAATGCTCTAAATGCTAAAAGCTTTGAACTTTTTGTGCCCAGCGTGCAGAGATAAAGGGACTTAATGGAATACAATAGATGGATGAGACGGACCAGGGCAGAGGGCCCTAAAAGCACTAATTGAAAACAGCAAACTTACTTGGAACATGGTTTATCTTTATGAAAGGGACAAGGAAATGTGCACTCTGACCATTTTGATTGTTTTAATTGTGTTTTAGTTAGCCAGGAAATTTCGGACGTTGAAAATAAATAGTAGCGTGATGTACTGTATTTAGTCAAAATAAAAATCTGACTGTTTGAATGAGAAAATGCATTCAAAGTTGTACATTTTGGAATTGTTAGGATAAAGATTAAATTGTTATTATTTTATTAATATTTCCTGGAACAGACCTTCCTATATGTTATGTACCTGCTTGAGCTGAGATTTTGCAGCCATTACATCGTGGGTGGAGGTGAAGTGGTGGGACCTCATGCTGTTTCGTTTCGAAGGCTGGCACACACACATGCACAGGCACACACGCACGCACACACACACACACACACACACACACACACACACACACACACACACACACACACACACACACACACACACACACACACACACACTTTGACCTGGCAGACAGTCTGGTCCTGAAGTTGATCGATGAGATTCTCTGCTTGACCCTTATCTGGTGTTGGGTCTCCCAGTCAGCTCTACATCTGGAAGAGGGATCAGACCTCATGGTTTTGGATAAGGACGTGACCAGACTCTGCAGCTTAATGTGTTACTGCCAAGCCACCAAAGTTGCTGACTTCTTCCTGAAGTTTCCATGCAAGAACACAACACTCGGAAGTTAGACAAGTGATTAGTGGTTGGATGAGCTCAAAGATAGAGCCTGGTTGGTGGAGTGTTTTAAATATATATTTAACTCAACAAAGTTCATAAAATTGCATGACAGGCTTGGTATCTTCCATATACTGTAAACTAAGGTAATGAAATAAATAATAACAACACAAATTTCAAATCTAAGCATTGACAACAGGTACAATATAATTACTCTCCCAACTTCTGTTGTATTTTTGTAATTTTACATGCAATACTTTACCACAATAGCATATGATATTCAAAGACGAAAAAGAGCCAGATAATTTATCAACCTGAAATTGAGTCAATCATAAGTCTCATAGCACTTTCAAACCCCATTCCCAATCTTTCATTGACAGCAATCTCCACTTTTCAGACCTGGGTTTTTGTAAAAGGCCTATTACGCTGACGCTAGTGGCTGCAATTTCTTTTAAGTCCCTCTTCTTCAACTGTGAAGTGGTTCTCCGAGGTGCTTTAGAGTCCCGGGGGAAGAATAATGGCAATCAATGTTCTGTTCATCATAGAAGCCATCAAGTGGAACGACTCTGCCAGGTCTGCAGTTGAATGTAAAACCTAATATTTCATGCCAATTAGAATTTCTGCCTCTAAAATGAAATGTTGAGTGTTCCTACAGTACTTCTCACACTAGCATAACAGCCTCATTTAGCAGTCATTTGTGGGCAATCGATTGGAGACCATTACTTGACAAAAGAAATACGCAAGGGTAGGAGCAGAATGATTGACTGTATCAACAACTTTGCTTTCGCTTCAGGTTTCGAGGGCTTTGGAGACCGACAAACAGTCTTTCAGTGCCCACTCAAATAAATAAACACAGTGAAATACAGGGCTTCTACTACAAGTAATAAGTGTGTATATTAATTAGGGATATGAATGCTAGCTCAGCGGAGAGGTTAAGTAGAGCCTCTGTCATAACTCAATCATCAGTCTGCGACGGCGTCCCGAGCTCTGAGTCAAACCCTACTGTAAATGTTAATTCATTAACTTCCCCTTTGTTTAACCACGTCTGCCGTCAGCGACTTGATCATATATCCAACGCCTGCTGGAGTTTTCCAAAGTAGCCTTTATTCTGTTTGTGCAATAAAATCCCAGTTGTTTTCTTGCCTCATTAAAGGGCAAATAAAAGTTTGCCGAATTTTCTTCAGGGAAAAAAAAATGCATATAAAACTGTGTCTGTACAGCTTAATACGCTGTGCTTTTGACTGGTTTTGTTTGGCTGCCTGAGTTACCTTTCCTGACTATTCCTCTGTGTGCTCATTCTTCACTAGAGACTAAGACACTCAGCCCAGGACTTTAAACAAAGATTAGAAACAAAGATTAGCAGCCTACCTCAATATCGTAAAAATCATCCAAATAATAACTATTATGCATTTTGATATACATTATCATTGACAATAAGCCAGCATTTATTGAAATAGTGACATGATAATACCATGATGATCACTCATGTTAACTTTACGATAGATTCGTTTGAAAATATAGTCATTGTAGGGGGATCCCTGCAGCATGTTTCAATTAGTATGCATGTCACATATTTATGGCAGCACATCAATTCATTAATCCACAAGTCACAAAGCTTAAAGAGAAGATTAGTGGTAATTATAGGCAATTAGAGATACCAAAGGCATCACTGTATATAAAACTATCAGCAACATCAAGGAGAAATTACATAAGAGAACCGACAATATTGGGATAATTATAACCAAAATGGAATGGAATGAGACCTCGTACATGTATTGAAGAATAACCTGCAAGAGATATTGAGCAACTTTTGAAATAAAATGGAAGGTCAATAAAATGCAGGGGGAAAAAAAGCCTTCATCTTACAGACCTACGCCCATGACCGTGTCAGTCTGTCATCAAGGCTTTGGATCAGCCAATCACAGAGCAAGGAAAACAACGGTCTCACATCTGTCTGTTTTGTGTGTTCACCACGTAATGAAACAGCCACGTTAGACTAATAATTTTTTTGCTGAACTACCCAAATGGGTTTGCACTTCATTGTAGCATGAGAAATAATAAGGAAGGAATGGAGGGCCCTGGATCGCAGGTAAATCTACTATAGCTCCATTTCTCTTTTTCCCTCTCATGCAGTCTTGGCCACGTCATGCTCTTTTCCAATTAGGCCGGTACTTGAGGAGTCTGATCTATATTCATGGCTGATATGAATGGTTGAGGAGTGGTGATTACAGTCATGATGAGAGCTGAAGGAAGCAATTACAGCCTCCATGTCCATAAATAGCAATTGCAGCAACCCTTTAAAAAATAATAGTTTGAAATAACCCGCACAACACGCAGAGGTATATAATGTCTATAGGAAGGGTGAAATAAAGAGTCACTCTCTTTCCTTCTCAAAGACTGGTTGCCAATTCTCCAAACAACTTCTTAAATTTTTCAGATATGTGACCATGCAGATACGTTATACACAATCTCCCTGTTTCTCAGAAACAGACTTTCTCCCCATATTTGCCACGGCATGAAAACAATGAAACAACCCCATGGCAATTATAGAACTCATAGATTACGTTAATTATGACAGGTTGAGTAGTGAGTGGTCTTGCTTTAGGATAGTTTGTTTTTGGATAGAGATGCTTAAGAGAGAGAGTGTGTGGTGTGTGTGTGTGTGTGTGTGTGTGTGTGTGTGTGTGTGTGTGTGTGTGTGTGTGTGTGTGTGTGTGTGTGTGTGTGTGTGTGTGTGTGTGTGTGTGTGTGTACGGGTGAGGAAATGAAAGACAGGGAGGCACACAGAGAGGGAGAAAGAGCGAGAGAAGAGATAAGTGAACGGGACAAGTTAAGAAGTGATTCATGGCGTTCAGCAGGTTATAACTCATTTCAAAGTGAATGTTCTGCCAGTGTGAATGCATCCTTCCATAATGCCCTTGACAGAATGGAAAGCACCGCCAATGTTCCATATCTAAAGACAGACATTTTGGGTGTGACTTTGAAATCAAACCCTATAAATTACCGGTAGAAAAAAAGAAGGAAGGGAAGAGCTGCTAGGGTACTCAATAGTTTGGTTGGTCATCGAAAACGAAGGAGGACCAATGCATTCTGTAACTACTCCCTCTTCAGTCAGGGTTGATTGGAAAATGCTTTGTTAAAAAAACAAATATATACATTGTATCATCGTATCTTTGTGCTCCTTGACCAAGGCCATGCAACCAGTCTGAGTGTTTAAATATTTGTTCCGTCGAACATGCCATACAAATAAAGCCATTTTTATTCATTATATGATGAGTGCCTTGGTCCTCTTTTCTTTTTGATGACCTGTAAATTAACCCTTACCAGGTAAGCCTTATTGTCCAATAAATAAAGTCCCATTCATAAAGAATGCTTTGCAATGGGGACATTTCTGTTATAGAGAAAAAGCCTATTACAGTAACAATCGGATAACCTATGAAAAGAAATGGTCCGACAGAGCTTCCTATATCTTTCACTGTAGATTGATGCTATTGTAACCGAAGTTATAGAGCACACTTATTCAGCGAAAAACAGCAAACAGAACAAATAAAAAACAACGACCCTGAAGACAATAGGGAAAAAAGCAACAATTAGCTTGTCTTTAAGTCTAGCTCATTAACATAGAACTGTTATTCAGGTTACACCCAATAGTCTCTATTGCAGCATGCTAGGAGAAAACACCTGCTGGCCAGGATATTTATTTCTCTTAATTAATGACTGATTGAATATGTTTGTAATTTAAACAAGGTGGAATGTGGTGCTAAACTCTATGTTTAAATGTCAATTTCTCAGGCCCTGGGGGGGGAGCAGGTGTGAACTGTTATCAGCTGCTTCACTCCTCGCCCATGCTACCAAATGGTAAACAAACACGTGTGTGTGTGTGTGTGTGTGTGTGTGTGTGTGTGTGTGTGTGTGTGTGTGTGTGTGTGTGTGTGTGTGTGTGTGTGTGTGTGTGTGTGTGTGTGTGTGTGTGTGTGTGTGTGTGTTTCTGCACCGTAAGTCCCTCAGGACTGCATTACCTTGCTGGGTTTTAGTACTTTACTTCTGTTTGTACGTTTAATGCAATACAGGAAGAAATATCCAGCCAAAGCCCTAGTGAAAATGTTTTGGGGGAAGCAGACCTTGCATATCAACGTTATGCAAATTTTGCTGTCAGGGTTTGGTATACTGCATGTTTGGCAACAGGTTTTTTAGTAGTTTATATGTTACCTATTAGGTACTTCGCTGGGATATTTGAGGACAACACTACTACCTCCAGCTATGACTTTAAACATGTACTTTTCTCACCGGATAATGCAAATATATCAACAATACTCGTACAGTCTAAAACAATACAATGGACACTAATTTCTTATGGAAAAAAACCCTGAATACAATTAAGTGACTTTATCTGTAATAAAATGACCCAGCCTTTTGGGGCGATTAAACCCTTTAAAAATGCTGGTCGTATCTGGCACATAAACCTGGTGTCTCAGTCCTTAGTTCAGCAGTGTGTGTTATTTGGGGCGCTGGGGTTTATGAGTCTCTTACACGCACGCACGCAGACACACGCACACACACACACACACACACACACACACACACACACACACACACACACACACACACACACACACACACACACTGCTGCAGCACAGCACTCCATGAATCAGCACAGCGCCAAATTTCTCAGCACATTTAGAGGGAGGATGGCCCCTTAAGGCTCCTAATGAAAGGTCTAATGTCCCTGCATTGATTTTCCCCTTCTTTAATTTGTTGCTTATTTATGGCTGTGTCTCTTTCTGCTTGGGGAGGGGGGTTCCACAGGTCTTCTCTTACAGTGAAAGGTGCATAACCCGGTGGATAGCTATAATCCCCCAGAACACATACACCCCTCATACTCAACTCTAGACCTCAAAGCCAGTTCCACTGCATTTTTCATTGTTCCCCCCTAATCACGGATTGATTTAGATCAGGGACACCAGGTGGGTGTAATTAATTATCAGGTAGAACAGAACACCGGCAGGCGCCATAGACCATTAAAAACAAAACACTATGTTTTAAGTGAGAATAGGCATTGGTCTGAAGCTGAAAAATAAAGGAAATTCACATGAGCACCACAATGCCTATTCCATCCATGCTCTACCAAGGTTTTCCAGCACACAGCTTTGACCTACTACAGTAGCTATGTTGGTATTGTACTTCAACCTATGTGTAGGCAGGTTGCTTAGGAGTCAAACCTTCTCAAACAGCCTAATTTATACTCTTAGAGGTGTCACACCCTGATCTTTTTCACCTGCCCTTGTGATTGTCTCCACCCCCCTCCAGGTGTCACTCATCCTCCCCATTATCTTATCTGTCTGTTGCCAGTTTGTTCAATGCTGTCAGCGGTTTGGCTCAGTGCCTGTTTGTACCTAGTCTCTCTTTTTCCTCAGCCTCCTGGTTTTTGACCTTTGCCTGTTCTGACCCTGTACCTGCCTGCCTGACCACTACCTGTCTTTTTAAAAATATTTTATTTACCTTTATTTAACTAAGCAAGTCAGTTAAGAACAAATTCTTATTTTCAATGACGGCCTAGGAACAGTGGGTTAACTGCCTTGTTCAGGGGCAGAACGACAGATTTGTACCTTGTCAGCTCGGGGATTCGATTTTGCAACCTTTCGGTTACTAGTCCAATGCTCTAACCACTAGGCTACGCTGCCGCCCCTTTGAACCTGCCTGCCGTCCTGTACCTTTGCGCCACCTCTGGATTACCGACCTCTGCCTGACCTGAGACTGCCGGCTGTCCTGTACCTTGGCCTCTCCTCTGGATTGTTGACCCTTGACTTGTTGTTTGCCTGCCCCTATGGTCACAATAAACATGGTTATTTCAGTCTGCACTTGGGTCTTACCTTGATTCCTGATAGAGGTGCTTCCACAATAATGTGATTTGTACCGCATGCAAGTTACAGTATTGGATTCTTCACACACCACAGGAAGATATTACGCTACCTTTTTCATGCTTTAAAAAAAAAATGTTATCTATTAATACACACTTTGCTTTTATACTTATATGACCACCAGGCTTGATTGAGCTGTTTGTCTTGTAGTAATGTGGTGCATGCCTGTATTTCCTTAAACCTTTATTTTACAAAAACACATCCTTTTTTGGTAAGTAGGTGCCCAACATAACAAGAGGTGGTGGTGGTGTGTTGGACACAGTAGCTCAGAGCCTGTCTGCATTCCTGATTCTGTAATTGTTAGCATACCTGTGTCCTATTGATTTTAAGCTGAGAACCACTTCTGTGTCAAACATGGTCCTGTGTTTTCAATTGCTGTGCTGCTCAATGGACAGTTCATTACCTCTGTCAAAATATGTAGCTTAAAGTAAGGTTTGTACTTGTATTTATTTTTTGCAATCAAGATGGCGACGCAACAATAATACACATTGACAATAGGCCTATAACTAAAAATACATACAGCCAAATGAGAGATGTATACAATTTGAATAGCAGGACATTGAAGTCCAGTATGCCTGTGAAGAGTATGAATTTGGCTATTTGAGGTTTGAATCCTAAGCAACCTGCCTACACAGGTTGAAGTGCAATACTCACATAGCTACTGCAGGTCAAAGTGGTGTGCTGGTAGAGCATGGGTGGAATGGGCATTGTGGTGGTCATGTGAATTTCCTTTTTCACCTTCAGACCAATGCCTATTCTCACTTAACAACATTTTTGTTTTTAATTTCCTGTTTTTTTTTTACACTGGAAGGTGATTATGCAACATTATTATACAGCATACACCTTAGCACATGCTCTCCTTATGAACCTTCACAATGTTGTGCATTTTTTATTTAGTGTATTGATAAGATCCCAGCTCATAATCAAATTGTCAAGGGCAGAGAAACAGACAGAAGCAAATATTTGCTATGCGATTACACAATGTAGCTTGCTAGAGCTGAGTGCAAAATATGGATGAGCTGTTCTCAATGGAAGGGTTCTGAAATATTCGACTTGGGGCACACAAAGGGACAGCCCTGGTGTGTCAGATGCCAGCTGATTTGAAGGTAGTCCATCCGAATGTTCCCTGGGACAATGGTGGTCTACTCTGACGTCACGCAGTGGAGGAGTTGAATGTTCCAGTGGGAGAAGGACATCAAGTGCATAGAGATGGCCCAGCACTCTGTCAACCAGCTGGTGTTTGCGTTTCTCTGTGACAGGAGCATGCCCACAATCCGCCACTTTGCCATAAATCACTGTGTCCCTGGGCAGTATCGTAGGGAAGGGTTCCCCAAACTCGTTTCTAGGGGCCTGTCATGCCAAATAGTGTCCACCGGCCAAATAGTGTCCCCCTCTGCTAGCAGGCTACTGTAACGGTTATTGCAGAATGTAATAACCGTTTGTATGTGGCTTGAATGTTTGTATGTAGCTTGCACTTCAATGGCATCTTTTACCTTTTCAACCAGGTGAAGTATTCTGAAGACACCACTGATCTCGACAAGAGGTGCAACATTCAGAGAAATTCACAATTCAGGGTAACGTTAAGCAGTTAGCTAAATCCGTCCAGTTATCTAATAAAAGTTATGTACAACCATTTTCCATCTAACGTTAGCTAGTTGCTAGCTATACATAATGTTCAGTGGAGGCTGCTGAGGGGAGGATGGCTGATAATGTCTGGAATGGAGTAAATGGAATGGAGTAAATGGAATCTATCAAACACATGGTTGATACCATCCAATTGACTCCATTCCAGCCATTATTATGAGCTGTCCTTCCCTCAGCAGCCTCCACTGATATAGTTATATGTTGAGGTGTCTAGCTATAAGTTAAACCTGATCAATCAAATGGATAGGTGTAAGCAATTATGGTAATTCCAAATGCCCTTAACTAGGTGTCTTCACTAGACAGACACAGAGAGGGGGGGAATTGAGAAAGAAAGGATGAGAGAGAGAGGTGGGAAGAGGGTGGAAGACAGACAGACAGGGAGAGAGAAACAGAGAGGGAAAGACAGCAGTGCAAATGTACTTAGACTTGAGTATTTCAACATCTCTTCCAACTTGTTAGGTAATCATATCTACCTACGGGAGAAGGATGGCCAGCCACCAGCCACACAGGAGGATGATTTTTGCTAAGGCGGAGAAGGAGGCCGTGCTGACTGATGCTTGCTGGCCAATGCGGCGTGAAGCGCCTGATTGCCAAAATCAACCTACGCTTCTTCTGACAGGGAATTGTCAAGGAGGTGGACAGCTGGGCAAGTGAAATAACCTTTTGTTTATCAATCACATTCTATTATATGTGAAATTATTATGATTTCAATGAATGTCATATCAGAGAGCAAACAATGTTTCAATTTGTCACTTTTTGCTTAAAGGTCAGTGCCTGTCTAGCCTTCCAGAAGTTTGAGAGGGCGAAGACTGTGGCGCCGGGGTTGAAGCCCATCAAAGTTGTTTTACCATGGCACATGATCGGTAAGTGTCCCAATTCAAATTTTGCCCTGATAAGATGTTTTGTAATGGTTGCTTTATTTGACCACAGCAGAGTTCAATATTATAGTGTGTGTCAGTATCCTTACAAATATGAAAATCTGCATACTGTATGACGCAGATACGGGTAAGAATAAAGTAATCTTCTCTCTTAACGCTTTAAATGTTAGGGATGGACCTCATCGGCCCCTTCACGAAATCCAGGAAAGGCAACAGCTGGTGTCTGACGGCGACCGATCACTTTACCAAGTGGGTGGAGGCAATACCCATTAAGTTCAGTAAAGGAAGAGTATGTGCTTAACTCTAAATACCCATCTGCAACCCATTAAAAAGGGAACCAAAAATAGATTTTTGTTTTTTATGATAATAAACTAGTGAGACCACCTCTAAGGCTATGGTGGACATCATCAACACCCACTATTCTCCTGAGGTCATCTTGAGTGACCGAGGTCATTAACCCTGGAACAAGGTACGGATGTTATAGGTTATATTCTGTCACCAATGGTTTGTTTAATTTTGTTACAATCTGTTTTTGTTTTTCCATGGTAGATAATCAGACATATTGAAATATCTTACATTGTCAATAGATATCGCTTTCCGACCCCCTCCTCCTGGTTTTGTGAATGGACCAACCAGACCCTTGTGATTGACTTAGTGTTGTTTGTCTATTGCTATTTTTGTATAACGATCTTTCAGATCACTGAAACCCCACCTGATGTGTGGAAGTTGTCAAACCAGATCAGAACGCCTTCGAGAATTACCTTCAGGCACGGACTTTGAAGGATTTGGAGGTCTTTGACCAGGTAAAAATTATTGTCCGTTGTTTATTTATTTTTCTGGACCTCCAAGAGCTATGTAAGAAATGTATTTGTAATATGAAATATAATTGCATGTGTTCCTGTCATCAAACAAGGTGAGGCTGAACATGGACAAGGAGCAGGAGAAACAGAAGGAGAGCTACTGGAGCAGAGTCAAAAAGGGGACCAAGTGCTACGACATCTGGGTGAATTACTTGGTTTGTAAGAAGGACGAAAGGAAGGCAGAGACCTTGGAAACCTTGCTGCTCCTAGCTGTGGTCACTATCTGTTAAAGTGAATATAAAAAAATCTGATAATAACTATTTGCATTTGCACACAAAATAACCTTAAGCTAGTTTAAGTTTCTCTAACACTGATATTTTTCTCATGATCTTCCTAGGGTTACCTAGGAAGCCAACTATCTTCTACAGTTGGAGCAGTTGGACGGTCGACCACTGGAAGCACTGACGCCCTACACTTCAGTGAAGCCCAATTGACAAAGTATGTTAAGGTTTGGTTGACATTTGAGAAAGTAAGAAATGGTTATGATAAGCTTATAAAAATGTACCTCTTCAATTTACCTCTCCAATTGACTTTCGGACCATCGACTGTCCAAGCCCCCCAGGAGGTATCCCATCCACCAGAACCAGTGAGTTCGGATCAGTCTGATTCTCTGTGCTCTGAGTCGGAGGGGGACCAGCTTGAGGTAGGCTACACCTTCCAAAAGGGTTGAAAAGTACATATCTCTGCACTAATCCATCAAATTTTCTCACAGTAAAGTGTAACCTGTGTGTTTGCTCGTTTACGCATGTCTCCTACCATGTTCCCTTTAACTCTGCTCCTGTTCACCAAGAGCTAGGGGTTTTGGCCAACACCCAGATCCACCTGATGTCCTCCATTACCAACCACTCTCCAACTTTTCATTACATCATCTACAGCTACTGTTGTCATTATCTGCTAAGAAAGTTGTCTTGCTCTATCATACTGGGCACATAATATGTGAGAGACACAGATTAACTAAAAACACTAGCACTGCAAAAACTCAGAACGAAGCGAACAGCAGTGCCTGGACTTTGCAGTCTCCTTCTTCAAGTCCCCCTTCTGAGACTGGGTGCCCGTTGAGAACAAGTGACAGGCAGAATCTCCCACCCACACAGCAACCACCTCCTCTATATTCCACACACCAGAATTATTATTTTAGTCTAGGATTGCCATGTGAAAATAAATTATTGACACAACTGTACCAAAAAAGATCAAAGTTTCTGTGTTACAATCTTAAATATTACCGGGTGTCACGACCTCCTTGTTCGGGCGGCGGTCGACATCACCGGCTTTCTAGCCATCGCCGCTCCATTTTTCATTTATCCATTTGTTTTGTCTTGTTCCCTGCACACCAGGTTTTCATTCCCCAATCACACTACATGTATTTATTCCTCTGTTCTCCCTCATGTCTTTGTGTGAAATTGTTTTGTGTTACGTGTCAATTTTGACGCGCTAGACTGGTGTTCGTTTGTTCCGTGTTTATCACGAGGTATGTTTATTTGTTTGAACATAATTATTGTGACTTTTTGCACTTTTGCCAATTGGCTGGATGTTACGACGCAGTGGCGTTCGTCTGTTGGTTTCTCCTGCCTCAATAAAGTGTGCGCCTGTTCACAACTCTCTGCTCTCCTGCACCTGACTCCGCTCCCAGTACGCACACCATTGACAGAATTTCACACCAACCATGGAGTCAGCAGGAGCAGGTACCCCGGTCAGAGGAGTCGAGGAGCGCGTCCAGGAACACTCGGCAATGTTGCATCACCTCGGTGCCATGATGGATCGTGTTGTCCAGACCATGGACCGCTGGGAGAGACAGGAAGTCTCTCCAGCGCCTCGACCAGCGCAACCGGGGTTACCTCTACCTGTCCGGTTCCAGTGGGATGCGTCTCTCCCTTCCCAGGGAGTATGATGGGACGGCAGCACAGTGCCAGGGGTTCCTCTTACAACTGGACCTATACCTGGTTACCTTTCACCCAGCTCCCTCGGGAAGGGAGAGTGTCCTCCCTCATCTCATGCCTCTCGGGGAGAGCTCTGGAGTGGGCAAACGCTGTGTAGGGAGAAGGAGACGTGGCGTTGGACCACTTTGATGAGTTCATCCGCCGCTTCCGGCCTGTCTTCGACCATCCGCCCGAAAGGAAGAGCGGCGGGGGAACGACTCTTCCATTTGAGGCAGGGGACGAGGAGCGCACAGGAGTTCGCCCTGGAATTCCAGACCTTGGCCGCTGGAGCAGGATGGAGCGACAGGGCCCTCATCGACCACTACCGATGCAGCCTGCACGAGGACGTCCAACGGGAATTGACCTGCAGGGATGCCACCATCACTTTTGACCAACTGATGGATCTGTACATCCGGTTGGATAACCTGCTGGTCACCAGCGGACTTCCAGAGGGGGCTCTGTCGGTTCCATCTTCCAGCACCCCCACTCCGGTGCCCATGGAGCTGGGAGGGGCTGCATGTAGGGAGGCTGGAGGAGGGGCCTTCACGTGCACCATCTGTGGCCGCAGAGGGCACACTGCCGGTCGGTGCCGGGTTGGTTCCTCTGGGAGTCGAGGCAGCAGGCAGGGCACTCTGGCGTCACCCCAGGTGAGTCTGCACCACTCTCATCCAGAGTCCTATGTTGTCCACCTGTTTGTACCTGTTTGTTTTCCTGAGGTTTTCCCCGCATTCCCAGCATAAGGCGCTCGTCGATTCAGGCGCAGCTGGGAATTTTATCGACAGAGCATTCGCCCTTAGCTTAGGGATCCCCATTATTCCTGAAGTTAAACCTTTCCCAGTTCACGCTCTGGATAGTCAACCATTAGGGTCCAGGCTAATCAGGGAAGCCACCATCTCCCTGGCCATGGAGACGCAGGGGGTCACGAGGAGAGAATCAGTCTCTTCCTCATTGACTCTCCTGCGTTTCCCGTGGTACTAGGACTTCCCTGGTTGGCTGGTTGGATCACCCTTTCCTGGCAACAGAGGGCTCTCTCAGGGTGGTCGCGAGAGTGCTCGGGGAGGTGTGTAGGGGTTTCTGTTGGTGCTACCATTGTGGAAAGTCCAGACCAGGTCTCCACCGTGCGCATCCCCCCCAGAATATGCCGTTTTGGCTCTCACCTTCTGTAAGAAGAAGGCGACTCAATTACCACCCCATTGATGGGGGGATTGTGCGATAAATCTCCTGGTAGACGCTGCACTTCCCAGGAGTCACGTGTATCCCCTGTCGCAAGTGGAGACGGCGGCTATGGAGACATATGTTTCCGAATCCCTGCGTCAGGGGTGCATTTGGTCCTCTACTTCACCCGCCTACTCAAGTTTATTTTTTGTGAAGGATGGAGTCAGTGCACATGCGCAGACCTATTGAGGTCTCAATCAAATCACGGTGAGGTACAGTTACCTGCTACCTCTGATCGCCATGGCAATTGAGTCAATGCATGGGGCGTGCTTCTTCACTAAACTGGATCTCAGGAGTATGTACAACCTGGTGCGTATCTGGGAGGGAGACGAGTGGAAGACGGCGTTTAGTACCACCTCAGGGCATGATGAGTACCTCATCATGCCGTACGGGTTGATGAATGCTCCATCAGTCTTCCAATCCTTTGTAGACGAGATTTTCCAGGACCTGATATACTTCGCTACATGCGCCGAGCATGTATCCTTGGTGTGCAAGGTACTTGGACGACTGTTGGCGCATGACCTGTATGCCAAGGCTGAGAAATGCTTGTTCTTCCAGTAGGCCGTCTCCTTCCTAGGGTATCGCATTTCCACATCTGGGGTGGAGATGGAGTGACCGCTGACTCCCACCACGGTAAAGGAGGTGCAGCGATTTTTAGGGTTTGCCAATTACTACCGGAGATTTATCCGGGGTTTTGGCCAGGTGGCTGCTCCCATTACCTCACTGCTGAAGGTGAGTCCTGTACATCTGCAGTGGTCGGTTGAGGCAGACAGGGCTTTTGGGCACCTAAGAGCTCTCTTTACCTCGGCTCCCGTGCTGGCCCATCCGGATCCCTCTTTGGCGTTCATAGTGGAGGTGGACGTGTCCGAGGCTGGGATAGGAGCCGTGCTCTCTCAGCGCTCGGGCACGGCACCGAAGCTCCGCCCCTGTGCTTTCTTCTTGAAGAAGCTCAGCCCGGCGGAGTGGAACTATGATGTGGGGGACCGGGAGCTGTTGGCTGTGGTTAAGGCTTTGAAGGCATGGAGACATTGGCTTGAGGGGGCTAAACACCCTTTCCTCATCTGGACTGACCACCGCAACCTGGAGTACATCCGGGCAGCGGGGAGACTGAATCCTCATCAGGCAAGGTGGGCCATGTTCTTTACCCGTTTTGTGTTTACCCTGTACTACAGACCAGGTTCCCAGAATGTGAAGGCAGAGGCACTATCCCGGCTGTATGACACAGAGGAGCGGACCATGGATCAGACTCCCATTCTCCCGGCCTCCTGCCTGGTAGTGCCGGTCGTGTGGGAGCTGGACGCGGACATTGAGCAGGCGTTGCGTACAGAGCCCGCTCCAGCCCAGTGTCCCGTTGGGCGTTGGTACGTTCCATCTGCAGTCCGTGACCAGTTGCTCTATTGGGCCCACACATCACCCTCTGGTAATCCGGGGATCGGTCGGACGGTGCGCTGTCTGACTGGGAAGTACTGGTGGCCCACCTTGGCTAAGGACGTGAGGGTTTATGTTTCCTCCTGCTCGGTGTGCGCCCAGTGTAAGGCTCCTAGACACCTGCCCAGAGGTAAGCTACATCCTTTACCCGTTCCACAACGGCCTTGGTTACACCTGTCAGTGGATTTTCTGACGGATCTTCCTCCTTCACAGGGTAACACCACGATCCTGGTCGTTGTGGATCGTTTCTCTAAGTCCTGTCGTCTCCTCCCTCTGCCCGGTCTCCCTACGGCCCTACAAACTGTGGAGGCCCTGTTTACACACGTCTTCCGGCACTATGGGGTGCCTGAGGCTATAGTGTCTGATCAGGGCTCCCAGTTCACTTCGAGTCTGGAGGGCGTTCATGGAATGTCTGGGGGTCTCAATCAGCCTCACCTCAGGTTTCCACCCCGAGAGTAATGGGCAGGTGGAAAGAGTGAACCAGGATGTGGGCAGGTTTCTGCGGTCCTATTGCCAGGACCGGCCGGGGGAGTGGGCGGCGTTCGTGCCCTGGGCAGAGATGGCGCAGAACTCACTCCGCCACTCCTCCACTAACCTCTCCCCCTTTCAGTGTGTATTGGGGTACCAGCCGGTTCTGGTACCGTGGCATCAGTCAGATTGAGGCTCCTGTGGTGGACGATTGGTTCATGGGACATGTTCATAGACATAGGAGGCCACCCATGGTCACCTCCAGCAGGCCGCGCTGCGCCAAAAGACCAGCGCGGACCGTCGACCCGAAACCTGCCACTCCGCCTGCCCTGCCGGAAGCTTGTCTGCCTCCTTTTTTTTCTTTTTTTGCTATTTGATTTAGAATTTTAAGACCGCTTGAAATATCATAACATTGGAAACAAAACGTTCGCCTTTCTGGTATTAGCCTATACAAACGCATTGAATAACAGATTCACTACATGGAACAACAGATATCCCCCCCCCCCCAAAAAAAGAATAAAAAGGAAGTGTCCTATTTCTGAGATATAAGAAAGACCAAGGAACATTTTTTTTTTTTTTTTACATGTATCTAACCTCTTATTTTTGTCACACAGTCTCCATATATACTGTACTTCCATAAATGTTTTATACTGGTACCGGGGGACTTTATTAACCTATCTTGATCAAATATTGTAGTCGGGCAACATATGAGATGTGAATATGAAACATTTCATTCTGAAGTCGGAGTGTATTTTCTCTTGCTTCAGCTCAAATAACGGCCGCCATTGATTTCAAGAAATGTTATGTCACTTTTTTGTGGTTTCGTCATATTTCTTCGCATACTTTCCATTGAAGCTTGCATCAATGCATGCTTCAAAATATGTACAAATGGAGTTTGCATTTTGAGAAGTGCCCTTCATGTTCCATTTCACATACTTTCATTTGGAATCGTACTCCGACCCTCCCGTGCTCCAATTTCCGTTATATGCATTGAGAATTACCCATCGACTTTGACAGACCATTTTAAATGTCTTGAATCCTTCCTTTCAAAATGATTTTGTTCATTCACTCAGTAGTGATTTCACGTTTTATTTATCTTGCTTGGTTAAAATACAATGCTCTAAAACAGTCAATTTGTTGAAAACAGACTCATTTAATCATGTAGTTAAAAGCCATTTCCTTTTCTTTTGACTGTGTACTGCTACAGGCGGCAACCTGATCTCATAGCATTTCGTATTATTCTGTACGGATATGTTACATTTGTAGGTGTATGTCCATCATCCATTTCGCATAATATGTTATGAATTACAATTCATATGGTATGTTACGAATTTCAATTGTATCATATGTTATGAATTTCAATTGTAAACTGTTATGAATGCAATACGTAGGATATGTTACCAATTCCAATTTGTTGTAACTAATGTTAGCTAAGTGTCTAATGCTAATATTAGCTAGGTGGCTAATGTTAGCTAGGCTAGGGGTTACGGTTAGGAGTGAGGTGAAAGGGTTAAGGTTAGGAGTTTAGGAGTTATGTTAAAGGTTAGGGGAAGTGTTAGCTAACATGCTAAGTAGTTGCAAAGTAGCTAAAAAGTAGTAAGTAGATGCAAAACTGGTAATTGGACAACATGCTAGTTGTCCATGAGATTCGAGCACTCAATTTTTGGGTTGCTAGACATTTGCTTATACGACCAACCAACCTAATTTTTGCATTAAAGGAGAATTTTCCTATTTCTGAAGTAAATGTTTTATGTAAATGGAATGTTATAGTTGGTTCCAGAAACCTTTTCTGTGATTTGCTTGTTTTTGATAAACTTACCCCAGCTTCGATTCACTTTCTCATTGCTCTTTGTACAGAATCAGGGCATGCAAAACCTAAATATATCCTTTTGGAAATGGACACGCTCTCTGTATAGTGAAGTCTAGGTTGTGCCCTGATACTACACAACGAGCAATGAGGAAGTGAATCGCAGCTGGGGTAAGTTTATCAAGAACAATCCAAATCACATTACATCAAAAATAGAGATTTACTTTACAAATAAGACAGAAGGTTACTGGATAATTTTCTTATGTAACCATACTAAACGTAACATATCATACTAATTTCAGTGTCCAGGATTTTAGTTTACTATGTTATGTCTATAAGACCAGGTTGGTGCAAGGAATGTGGCGAAATTTGTTTTACCCTGGTGCACCATGTGCAGCCTCTTCCCTGACTATTTTTCACTTTTGCATGGCAACTTCCAAATTTTCTGTGAACACACTGAAAAGTAACTTGACACTGTTGATCACTTGATCATTATAAGAATGACAAGACAGCAGGAGAAAGAGCTTATGCAGGAGCTGGAATTTTTTGTACACATGTTTGAAACAGTAATGCTGATTCAGCAGACTCGATTGAGTCTGGTAAATTGAAGTTAGCATGCACAACTGAGGTTCTGTTTCTATGTGTGTTTGGGGTTCAACCATTTACTATATGCGGTTCATAACTAGATTACTTTCTTAACAAAACAATTTGTATTTTAGGCTATGGTTTCTCATGGTTGTTCTTCGAGGAAATGTAGCTAGCTAACTGCAGTGTTTGTTGTGTCTGAAATCTGGCTACCTCCTTTTATTGTAGCTGTAGCTTGCTTTGTGCAATGCAAATAAACGTGAGTTGCGTGGCAGTTTCCCGGTTTTAATAGTAACGTAACTAACTATGTTATGTTTTGTGTCAAAGTATGATCTATTGTGGTGCATGAACTGGCCATACACGTTAGTTAATGTTACAATCTTATGTTAGCTGAGTTAACTTTAGTTAGCTAACTGGCTATCATAGGCATTGGCGATTTTAGCATGTACAGTACCTTCTGAAGGTATTCAGACAACTTGACTTTTAACACATTTTGTAACATTACAGCCTTATTCTGAAATTGATTAAATCGTTTTTTCCCTCATCAATCTACAAACAGGTTTTCATCACGGATCTCTCTCTCTACTTTGCTCCGTTCATCTTTGCCTTGATCCTGACTACTCTCCTAGTCCCTGCCACTGAAAAACATCCCCAAAGCATGATGCTGCCACTATCCTGCTTCACCGTAGGGATGATGTAAGATTTCCTCCAGATGTGACGCTTGGCATTCAGGCCAAAGAGTTCAATCTTGGTTTCATCAGACCAGATAATCTTGTTTCTCATGGTATGAGAGTCTTTATGGGCCTTTTGGTAATCTCCAAGCAGGCGACTTTTACTGAGGACAGGCTTCCGTCTGGCCACTCTAGCATAAAGGCCTGATTGGTGGAGTTCTGCAGAGATGGTTGTCTTTCTGGAAGGTTCTCCCATCTCCACAGAGGAACTTTGGAGCTCTGTCAGAGTGACCATTGGGTTCTTGGTCACCTCCCTGACAAAGGCCCTTCTCCCCCTATTACTCAGTATGGCTGGGCGGCCAGCTCTAGGAAGAGTCTTGGTGGTTCAAACTTCTTCCATTTAAGAATGATGGAGGCCAAAGTGTTCTTGGGGACCTTCAATGCAGCAGAAATGTTTTGGTACCCTTCCCCAGATCTGTGCCTTGACACAATCCTGTCTCGGAGCTCTACGGACAATTCATTCGATCTCATAGCTTGGTTTTTGCTCTGACATGCGTTGTCAATTGTGGGACCTTATATAGACAGGTGTGTGCCTTTCCAAATCATGACCAATCAATTGAATTTACCACAGGTGGACTCCAATCATGTTGTACAAAAATGTCAATGATGATCAATGGAAACAGGGTGCAACTGAGCTCAATTTTGAGTCTCATAACAAAGGGTCTGAGTACTTATGTAAAGAAGTAGTTTTCTTTTTACACATTTGCAAAAATTTCTACAAACCTGTTTTCGCTTTGTCATTATGGCATATTGTGTGTAGATTGCTGAATTTTTTTTATTTAATCCATTTTAGAATAAGGCTGTAATGTAATAAAATGTGGAAAAAGTACTTTCCGAAAGCACTGTAAATCTTGGCGGGGCAAACAGTTCATTCAGCCTAATTTGCTGACTTGCTTAAACAAATGTGGTTTCTACTGACAATTCAGATGTACAAACTATTGCATAAGGGGACGGCAGGCTTATAAGAGGCAATCTGTAATTTCAATTAAGACATTAATGAACGAGCTAGGACGGACGTAGTCAATATATCTATTTGTTCAGCACTTCATTTGAAATGTCCAACAACAGAATTCCGAACATGGGCCATTCTTACAATGGTCTCCCTGTACACCAAGTCAGAACCATAGGATAAATAAAGGGGGCATATAAGCAGACAATTAAAGCTCTTACAATATTCAATAATTACAATTCTCTAAAACAGGTTATAGGCTACATGTGCACCACCAAGTCAGAACAGTTGACAAAATTTAAGAGGGGAAAATAGACCAAATGATTTGGGTGAGGAAAATGGGCTACTAACAGCTTACTACACAACATACACTTAGTATTACTTTCTTAGCTACAGTATACATATCTCCCTGGCATATTACATCCTTATACAGCAGCATACAAGACATTTTGGACTTAACTTACATTTACATTACATTTAAGTCATTTAGCAGACGCTCTTATCCAGAGCAACTTACAAATTGGTGCATTCACCTTATGATATCCAGTGGAACAACCACTTTACAATAGTGCATCTAAATCTTTTAAGGGGGGGGGGGTTAGAAGGATTACTTTATCCTATCCCAGGTATTCCTTAAAGAGGTGGGGTTTCAGGTGTCTCCGGAAGGTGGTGATTGACTCCGCTGTCCTGGCGTCGTGAGGGAGCTTGTTCCACCATTGGGGTGCCAGAGCAGCGAACAGTTTGGACAGGGCTGAGCGGGAACCGTGCTTCCTCAGAGGTAGGGGGGCCAGCAGGCCAAAGGTGGATGAACGCAGTGCCTTGTTTGGGTGTAGGGCCTGATCAGAGCCTGAAGGTATGGAGGTGCCGTTCCCCTCACAGCTCCGTAGGCAAGCACCATGGTCTTGTAGCAGATGCGAGCTTCAACTGGAAGCCAGTGGAGAGAGCGGAGGAGCGGGGTGACGTGAGAGAACTTGAGAAGGTTGAACACCAGACGGGCTGCGGCGTTCTGGATGAGTTGTAGGGGTTTAATGGCACAGGCAGGGAGCCCAGCCAACAGCGAGTTGCAGTAATCCAGACGGGAGATGACAAGTGCCTGGATTAGGACCTGCGTCGCTTCCTGTGTGAGGCAGGGTCGTACTCTGCGAATGTTGTAGAGCATGAACCTACAGGATCGGGTCACCGCCTTGATGTTAGTGGAGAACGACAGGGTGTTGTCCAGGATCACGCCAAGGTTCTTAGCACTATGGGAGGAGGACACAAGGGAGTTGTCAACCGTGATGGCGAGATCATGGAACGGGCAGTCCTTCCCTGGGAGGAAGAGCAGCTCCGTCTTGCCGAGGTTCAGCTTGAGGTGGTGATCCGTCATCCACACTGATATGTCTGCCAGACATGCAGAGATGCGATTCGCCGCCTGGTTATCAGAAGGGGGAAAGGACAAGATTAATTGTGTGTCGTCTGCATAGCAATGATAGGAGAGACCATGTGAGGATATGACAGAGCCAAGTGACTTGGTGTATAGCGAGAATAGGAGAGGGCCTAGAACAGAGCCCTGGGGGACACCAGTGGTGAGAGCGCGTGGTGCGGAGACAGATTCTCGCCACGCCACCTGGTAGGAGCGACCTGTCAGGTAGGACGCAATCCAAGCGTGGGCCGCGCCGGAGATGCCCAACTCGGAGAGGAGGATCTGATGGTTCACAGTATCAAAGGCAGCAGATAGGTCTAGAAGGATGAGAACAGAGGAGAGAGAGTTAGCTTTAGCAGTGTGGAGAGCCTCCGTGACACAGAAGAGCAGTCTCAGTTGAATGCCCAGTCTTGAAACCTGACTGATTAGGATCAAGAAGGTCATTCTGAGAGAGATAGCAGGAGAGCTGGCCAAGGACGGCACGTTCAAGAGTTTTGGAGAGAAAAGAAAGAAGGGATACTGGTCTGTAGTTGTTGACATGGGAGGGATCGAGTGTAGGTTTTTTGAGAAGGGGTGCAACTCTCGCTCTCTTGAAGACGGAAGGGACGTAGCCAGCGGTCAAGGATGAGTTGATGAGCGAGGTGAGGTGGGGAGAAGGTCTCCGGAAATGGTCTGGAGAAGAGAGGAGGGGATAGGGTCAAGTGGGCAGGTTGTTGGCCGGCCGGCCGTCACAAGACGCGAGATTTCATCTGGAGAGAGAGGGGAGAAAGAGGTCAAAGCACAGGGTAGGGCAGTGTGAGCAGGACCAGCGGTGTCATTTGACTTAGCAAACGAGGATCGGATATCGTCAACCTTCTTTTCAAAATGGTTGACGAAGTCATCCGCAGAGAGGGAGGAGGGGGGGGAGGATTCAGGAGGGAGGAGAAGGTAGCAAAGAGCTTCCTAGGGTTAGAGGCAGATGCTTGGAATTTAGAGTGGTAGAAAGTGGCTTTAGCAGCAGAGACAGAAGAGGAGAATGTAGAGAGGAGGGAGTGAAAGGATGCCAGGTCCGCAGGGAGGCGAGTTTTCCTCCATTTCCGCTCGGCTGCCCGGAGCCCTGTTCTGTGAGCTCGCAGTGAGTCGTCGAGCCACGGAGCAGGAGGGGAGGACCGAGCCGGCCTGGAGGATAGGGGACAGAGAAAATCAAAGGATGCAGAAAGGGAGGAGAGGAGGGTTGAGGAGGCAGAATCAGGAGATAGGTTGGAGAAGGTTTGAGCAGAGGGAAGAGATGATAGGATGGAAGAGGAGAGAGTAGCGGGAGAGAGAGAGCGAAGGTTGGGACGGCGCAATACCATTCGAGTAGGGGCAGAGTGAGAAGTGTTGGATGAGAGCGAGAGGGAAAAGGATACAAGGTAGTGGTCGGAGATTTGGAGGGGAGTTGCAATGAGATTAGTGGAAGAACAGCATCTAGTAAAGATGAGGTCAAGCGTATTGCCTGCCTTGGGGGGAAGGTGAGAGGGTGAGGTCAAAAGAGGAGAGGAGTGGAAAGAAGGAGGCAGAGAGGAATGAGTCAAAGGTAGACGTGGGGAGGTTAAAGTCACCCAGAACTGTGACAGGTGAGCCATCCTCAGGAAAGGAACTTATCAAGGCGTCAAGCTCATTGATGAACTCTCCAAGGGAACCTGGAGGGCGATAAATGATAAGGATGTTAAGCTTGAAAGGGCTGGTAACTGTGACAGCATGGAATTCAAATGAGGAGATAGACAGATGGGTCAGGGGAGAAAGAGAGAATGTCCACTTGGGAGAGATGAGGATTCCAGTGCCACCACCCCGCTGGCTCGATGCTCTAGGGGTATGCGAGAATACGTGGGCAGACGAGGAGAGAGCAGTAGGAGTAGCAGTGTTATCTGTGGTAATCCATGTTTCCGTCAGCGCCAGGAAGTCTAGGGACTGGAGTACTTGTACTGTGCTCACTTCAACAGGAAGGCAATCCTTCGTGGGCAAATTTTGTCCAAAAACATGTTTTAAGTTTAAATGTTTCAACAACCTATACAGTAGGTACGTTTTTGTTATTTGAAATTATAATATTTTTTTATTAGGTTTGTAACATATTATGCACATCTGCAAGCATAGCAGCAATGGCTGAACAAATATTTTCCTCTTTTGTTTTAATGTTAAAATGCTATATACAGCATCCTATGTACACAAGTTGACATTATAAAGGGCCATATTGTTTCAAATAAAACAATGGTCAGTTTGGGTTGCAGTTTTTTTTGAAAAAAAAAAAAAGTCTGTCTGGCCTGCGAATTCGTTATGTGTTTTCAATATGGTTGATGAGCTGATTGCGTGTGACACTTCTGGGCAAGTGTATCTATTTATGTAACTAGCTATTTATTTAGCAAGCTAAAAACACAGAGTCCAACGTTAGCTAGCTGCTGGGAGGATGTCATGTCACTGGAGGAGTAGGTGAGTAACTGACTTTTCCCCCTCATATCGTGTTCAGTGGCTACAGCTAGAGATGCAGGTGTCATTTAGTTACCTAGCATGCAATTGGTATGCTGACTGCAGGAATGTCCACCAGAGCTGTTGCTAGAGAATTTAATGTTCATTTCTCTGCTATAAGCTGCCATCAGAGATCATTTTAGAGAATTTGGCAGTATGACCAATCGGCCTCACAACCATAGACCACGTGTATAGCGTTGGGTGAGCGTCGTGTGACATCAGTTGACACTGTTCACAATGTTGACATCAGTAGAGTGCCCTATGGTGGGTTGGGTCAAGCATGCATTAGCAGGCAAGCTGCAGAAGGACGAGTAGGCTACTATTCCCCATCGTTTATCAGTGAAATTGACGCGCCAACTAGCTCAAAAAGTTTGAGAGGGTTTATCTAGATAGTGTTTCCTCGTTAGATTTGAACTAAACTCGCTCTGGCTAGTATTAGTTGTTGATGTGCATAACTGAGGGAGAGAGCCTCCCTTTTCATGGTTGTTTGATCGATAGCACTGTGAAGTTCCCAAATGTAAGCGGACTCCTGTGGTATTTACTTATTTTCAGAAATCCATTCGTGTATTTTGTGGCTTTTGGTGAATGTGTTCAGTTGGAGTTAAGTGTGGTGCTAGCAACGCCAGGACCGTAGGTTTGTATCCCGCTGTCGTCACAAATAATATGAACACTGTATGTATTCACTTTATTCTCTGATAGAGTTCAGTGTGTCAAATCGGAGGGCCTGTTGTCCGGACCTCTGGCAGACTCTATGGGTGTGCCACAGGGTTCAATTCTCGGGCCGACTCTCTTCTCTGTATACATCAATGATGTTGTTCTTGCTGCTGGTGATTATCTGATCCACCTCTACGCAGACGACGCCATTCTGTATACTTCTGGCCCCTCTTTGGATACTGTGTTAATCTTACATCTAGATGTTCCGCTAGCGTAACGTCTGCTCCAATATCCAATGATGGGCGTGGCGCGAAATACAAACTCCTCTAAAATCCGAAAACTTCAATTTTTCAAACATATGACTATTTTACAGCTATTTAAAGACAAGACTCTCGTTAATCTAACCACACTGTCCGATTTCAAAAAGGCTTTACAGCGAAAGCAAAACATTAGATTATGTCAGCAGAGTACCCAGCCAGAAATAATCAGACACCCATTTTTCAAGCTAGCATATAATGTCACAAAAAACAAAACCACAGCTAAATGCAGCACTAACCTTTGATTATCTTCATCAGATGACACACCTAGGACATTATGTTATACAATACATGCATGTCTGTTCAATCAAGTTCATATTTATATCAAAAAACAGCTTTTTACATTAGCATGTGACGTTCAGAACTAGCATTCCCACCGAACACTTCCGGTGAATTTACTAAATTACTCACGATAAACGTTCACAAAAAGCATAACAATTATTTTAAGAATTATAGATACAGAACTCCTCTATGCACTCAATATGTCCGATTTTAAAATAGCTTTTCGGATGAAGCACATTTTGCAATATTCTAAGTACATAGCCCGGCATCACAGGGCTAGCTATTTAGACACCCAACCAGTTTAGCCTTCACCAAAATCACATTTCCTATAAGAAAAATGGTCTTACCTTTCCTGTTCTTCATCAGAATGCACTCCCAGGACTTCTACTTCAATAACAAATTATTTGGTCCCAAATAATCCATCGTTATGTTCCATCAACGACGTTTTGTTCGTGCGTTCTAGACACTATCCCAATGGTAAATCACGGTCGTGCGCATGGCGCAGAACGTGACAAAAAATTTCGATATATTCCATTACCGTACTTCGAAGCATGTCAACCGCTGTTTAAAACCAATTTTTATGCAATTTGTCTCGTAGAAAAGCGATAATATTCCGACCGGGAATCTGCATGTCTGTAAACTGAGGGAAAAACCGAAAGACGGGGGCGGGGCAGGTCACGAGCCTAAGCATTTCTCCACTGATAGCCCACTTAGCTTTTGCTCTCGTGTGTTTCAGCCAGGGCTTTGAATTACGTCATTCCTGTTTTTCCCGGGCTCTGAGACCCCATTGGAGACGTGGGAAGTGTCACGTAACAGCAGAGATCCCTTGTAATAGATAGAGAGAATCAACAAGGGCAAGAAATGTTCAGACAGGGTACTTCCTGAACAGAACCTTCTCAGGTTTTTGCCTGCCATAGGAGTTCTGTTATACTCACAGACACCATTCAAACAGTTTTAGAAACTTTGGAGTGTTTTCTATCCAAAGCTAATAATTATATGCATATTCTAGTTTCTGGGCAGGACTAATAATCAGATTAAATCGGGTACGTTTTTTATCCAGCAGTGAAAATACTGCCCCCTAGCCATAAGAGGTTAACTAACCTCCAGACGAGCTTCAATGCCATTACAACTCTCCTTCCGTGGCCTCCAACTGCTCTTAAACACAGGTAAAACTAAATGCATGCTATTCAATCGATCACTGCCCGCACCTGCTCGCCCGTCCAGCATCACTACTCTGGACGGCTCTAACTTAGAATACGTGGACAACTACAAATACCTGGGTGTCTGGTTAGACTGTAAACTCTCCTTCCAGACTCACATTAAGTATCTCCAATCCAAAATGAAATCTAGAATCGGCTTCCTATTCGCAACCAAGCATCCTTCACTCATACTGCCAAACATACCCTTGTAAAACTGACTATCCTACCGATCCTTGACTTCGGCAATGTCATTTACAAAATAGCCTCCAACACTTTACTCAACAAACTGGATGCAGTCTATCACAGTGCCATCCGTTTTGTCACCAAAGCCCCATATACTACCCACCATTGCAACCTGTAAGCTCTCGTTGGTTGGCCCTCGCTTCATACTCGTCGCCAAACCCACTGGCTACAGGTTATCTACAAGTCTCTGCTAGGTAAAGCCCCGCCTTATCTCAGCTCACTGGTCACCATAGCAGCACCCACTCGTAGCATGCGCTCCAGCAGGTATATCTCACTGGTTACCCCCAAAGCCAATTCATCCTTTGGTCGTCTTTCCTTCCAGTTCTCTGCTGCCAATGACTGGAACGAACTGCAAAAATCTCTGAAGCTGGAGACTCATATCTTCCTCACTAGCTTTAAGCACCAGCTGTCAGAGCAGCTCACAGATCACTGCACCTGTACATAGCCCATCTGTAAACAGCTCATCTATCTACCTACCTCATCCCCACACTGTATTGATTTATTTATCTTGCTCCTTTGCACCCCAGTATCTCTACTTGCACATTCATCTTCTGCACATCTACCATTCCAGTGTTTAATTGCTATATTGTAATTACCATGGCCTATTTATTGCCTTAACTTACCTCATTTGCACTCACTGTATATAGACTTTTTGTTTTCTTTTGTTCTACTGTATTATTGACTGTATGTTTTGTTTATTCCATGTGTAACTCTGTGTTGTTGCATGTGTCGAATTGCTATGCTTTATCTTGGCCAGGTCGCAGTTGCAAATGAGAACTTGTTCTCAACTAGCCTACCTGGTTAAATAAAGGTGAAATAAATAAATAAATAAAAACTATACTGGAAGTTGCTTTTGATAAAAATCATTAGCTAAATAGCTATATGACATGTCAGGTTACGACCTGAACCATTGGTCTACTAAGAACTCTACAATACTTTTCATTTTGACTCTAAACTACAGCTATTTTTTCTTTCCATGTAACTTGTTCTATGCTTGGGGAAACAGCAATTGCTTGGCCCAAGTAAGAGATAGATATCGTTCTACTCCTGACCTTTTACGTGAGTGGGCATTGCAGGGTCGACTGACAACAACTGTAGCGAGAGATAGACTATCAGATTAAATTGTTTCACTACACCAAAATAGTACAGAGTGTGTGTGTGTGTGTATGTGCACATGTAGGTGCGTGGGCATTTTGGGTGTGTACAAGTGCACACTTGCCTACAACAACATTTAAAATAGTTTGAATGACCTTTAAAAGCTTCCATGAGGTGATACAATATTTGGACAGCCTAGTCCAATTTAGCCAGTCATATCTCCATCTGTTTCACTGCGTATTTATTTCGAATGGGGATTGAAAACTGAGATAGGCCAGCTGCATGCATTTAGAAATATGGCAGTGGAACGTGTATACTTTGCCCCCCTGGCCTTGCCCGGCGAGAGTGCCAATTTGTCTCCCCCGTCCACTGCACACCGAGGCAAACAGTGCACCTCTTGTCCTGGTGAATTTCTGGCACACTCGACAGGTTGTTTTAAAACCAATTCATTACCAACCACTCTACTGTAAGGTTCTAGGCCAGAGTGAGCTAAAAAAAACAACGCAAATACACAGCCTGACGCTTCTTTTGCAGAACACCTGGAAACCTGTCGACGTTAGTTGTTAGATTCCATTTGTGGGTCTTCAGAAATGGAGTACAGCAAGGGGCATGTTGACGAATGGTACACAGTTTGGCTGTTGAAGCAAAGACAAACACTTTTCCATTTCATGAGATTTCGAGAGCTTGGGACTAAAAGGTTCTATCTGCAAAAAAAAATATTTTGAGAATTGGCTTTAAGTTCCAAGCCCTCAATGGTTTATCTTGTATTCTATACTATATAGGTAGAGAACATTGAACAGAACAAGGCTGTCAATAACAAAATTTGGACAGAAATGCAGATAGATCCTCATAGTCCCAAGCTCTCGATTTGCTATTCATCTTCTGTATGATGTTTTTCATTTGTGACTTGTTTCAGGAAACTAGGAGTATGTTGTACGTCACTGCTTCACAGGAGGGGCCTTTGAACTTAAACATGTATTCTTTTATCAAAATGTATTTTTGTACAGAAATGCCTTCTGGAACATGTGAACTTTCATGTGCCTTAATAACAAACTTGTATTCCATCTGTAAATACGAATACAATTGTTAAACTATGAGCCTCGTAGGCTTAGCCACGGAAAATGACAGGAACCTTCCCGCTGGCCATGATTGGCTGAGATAATAGATGGGCTGGACATGCCGGTAGATGAGTTTGGATTGGTCTGCCATTTACCATGCTTCTGTGTATAGCGTGAGCTGCTCAGTATGTGTTGATAGTCCATCCTACAGTGACGTTTTTGAAAGATATTACGTTTTGCTATTTTTCTCAACAATATTGATGCCCTGAATTTAGCCGGCACTATTGACAGATCAGTTGGAAAAAGTGATGGGCTAATTTCTGCACATGCCACGATCAGTGTGAACTGGAGTGACTTGACACAATGCTGGCCAAACAAGATGTAGCTACAAACAAAACAGAGTTAAATGGTTCCAGTCTGCCGTAAAGCGTTCATTCATCTACAGTGCATTCGTAAAGTATTTAGACCCCTTCCCTTTTTCCGCATATTGTTACATTAGAGCCTTATTCTAAAATGGATTAAATAAATGTTTTTCCTAATCAATCTACACAAAATACCCCATAATGACAAAGCGAAAAACAGAAATGCCATATTTACATAAGCATTCAGACCCTTTGCAATGAGACTCGAAATTGAGCTCAGGTGCATCCTGTTTCCATGGTTTATCCTTGAGATGTTTCTACAACTTGATTGGAGTCCACCTGTGGTAAATTCAATTGATTGGACATGATTTGGAAAGGCATGTCTATATAAGGTCCTGCAGTTGAAAGTGCAAGTCGGAGAAAAATCCAAGCCATGAGGTCAAAGGAATTGTCCGTAGAGCTCTGAGACAGGATTGTGTCGAGGCACAGATCTGGGGAAGGGTACCAAAACATTTCTGCAGCATTGAAGGTCTTCAAGAACACAGTGGCCTCCATCATTCCACCAAGCCTGGCATATCTGAGCAATCGGGGGAGAAGGGCCTTGGTCAGGGAGGTGATCAAGAAACCGATGGTCACTCTGACAGAGTTCCTCTGTGGAGATGGGAGAACCTTCTAGAAGGACAACCATCTCTGCAGCACTCCACCAATCAGGCCTTTATGGTAGAGTGGCCAGACAGAATCCACTCCTAAAAGGCACATGACAAACTGCTTGGAGTTTGCCAAAAGGCACCTCAGACCATGAGAAACAAGATTCTCTGGTCTGATGAAACCAAGATTGAACTCTTTGGCCTGAATGCCAAGTGTCATGCCTGGAGGAAACCTGACACCATCCCTATGGCATCATCATGCTGTGCGGATGTTTTTCAGCGGCAGGGACTGGGAGAATATTCAGGACAGAGGGAAAGATGAACAGAGTAAGGTACAGAGAGATCCTTGATGAAAACCTGCTCCAGAGCGCTCAGGACCTCCGACTGGGGCAAAGGTTCACCTTCCATCACAACAACAACCCTAAGCACACTGCCAAGACAACACTGGAGTGGCTTCGGGACAAGTTAATGAATGTCCTTGAGTGGCCCAGCCAGAGCCTGGATTTGAACCTGATCGAACATCTCTGGAGAGTCCTCAAAATAGCTGTGCGACGACGCTCCCCATCCAACCTGACAGAGCTTGAGAAGATCTGCAGAGAAGAATGGGAGAAACTCCCCAAATACAGATGTGCCGAGCTTGTAGTCTCTACCCCAAAAGACTTGAGGCTGTTATCACTTCCAAAGCTGCTTCATCAAAGTACTGAGTAAAGGGTCTGAATACTTATGTAAATGTGATATTTTATTGTTTTTATGTTTTCGCTTTGACATTATGGGGTATTGTGTGTAGATTAATGAGGGGGGGAAAACTATTTTAAGCAATTTTACAATATGTAACAAAATGTGGGAAAGTCAAGGGGTCTGAATACTTTCCGAATGCACTGTAGGCCAAGGACTAGCATCTTATATCTCCCTCTCTAACTTTAAGCATCAGCTGTCAGAGCAGCTTACCGATCACTGTACCTGTACACAGCCAATCTGTAAATAGCACACCCAACTACCTCATCCCCATATTGTTACTTATCCTCTTGTTCTTTTGCACCCCAGTATCTCTACTTGCACATCATCATCTGCACATCTATCACTCCAGTGTTAATGCTAAATTGTAATTATTTCACCTCTATGGCCTATTTACTGCCTTACCTCCCTACTTGTCTACATTTACACACACTGTACATAGATGTTTGTATTGTGTTAGTGACTATACGTTTGTTTGTGTAACTCTGTGTTGTTGTTTTTGTCGCACTGCTTTGCTTTATCTTGGCCAGGTCGCAGTTGTAAATGAGAACTTTTTCTCAACTGGCCTACCTGGTTAAATAAAGGTGAAATACAATTTTTTATAAGAAAACTAGATGAAGTGCATAGTTTTTCCTTATTGTAGGCTACTACTTTTACCACTTTTAGTCTTGAAATCTTTGGTTGTTTACTAAAATATTCACTTTGTTTAGCACATGGCATCACAAAAAGAGATGGGTGGAGCTAAGGCTTAAGAGATGCTAAATTGGTGTAGACAAAGAGCTCTCCAGTAGGTGTACCAAAGCATTTACCACAAAGACCTTTACAAGCTGAGCTCCAGAACCCACTAATGACAACACTAGCAAAACAAATCTACGTTGCATCTGTCAAGACTGACACCCAAGGTCTTCCATCAGCTCTGCGCTGCAGTCCTAACTGACCTCTCCATATAATGATTTTCTCCTAAAGTCTGTGCCACCATTTTCAGGGCTCTGACATTTCTGCTGAGTGCTGGTCACCCATGGTGGTCGCTTGTGACACACGTGACAGAAGTGCTGACCCCGTTGGTTCGACCAACGGCTGCAGTGCTGACACCTTAGTTTGTAGGGTCCCTCTCTAGCCCTACACATTCAGAGTTAGATTCATGTCATGGTCTTGGTCAAAGAGAGACACACACACACACACACACACACACACACACACACACACACACACACACACACACACACACACACACACACACTCACACTGGAATAAAGCACAAGTGAATTGCTCTGTCCACGACCGATGGCCCAATACATCATGGCCCCAATACATCATTGGGGCCATGTTCCCACCCATCCAGGACATCTACTTGAAACGGTGCCTGAGGTAAGTAACGCAGCGTCATCAAGGACCCCACACATGCCAGCCACGAGCTGTTCACTCCCTTACTGTCGGGCAGACTGTATCGAAGCATGAGGTCTGATACCAACAGGGTCAGAGACAGTTTCTATCTACAAGCCATCAGACTGCTGAACACTTGAACTGATCACCTGCACTGACTCTCTGCACCTTAGCACACATCCTCACACACACACACACACACACACACACACACACACACACACACACACACACACACTATTTGGGTGTTTTCCTGGATGTTAATAGTAATATCACAGAAACTCAGACACAAAGACAAGTCACTCTCAGTTCCCCACTATGCACTGAATACAGATTATTAGAATAGCGCCCAATCTAAAAAGATATGGATAGACCTACCCGTGTTATCTCTGCTCTTTCTTCTCTCTGTCTCACCCACACATATCCCTTCTTCATGATTTCTATTTGGGCAACAGTGATTTCTATTCCCTCCTCTCCCCATCTCTCTCTCCCCCTCTCCTCCTTCCCTGTGCGCCAAACACATATGCCATATAAACTCAGCAAAAAAAGAAACGTCCTCTCACTGTCAACTGCGTTTCTTTTCAGCAAACTTAACGTGCAAATATTTGTATGAACATAAGATTCAACAACTGAGACATAAACTGAACAAGTTTCACAGACATGTGACTAACAGAAATTGAATAATTTGTCCCTGAACAAAGGGGGGTCAAAATCAAAAGTAACAGTCAGTATCTGGTGTGGCCACCAGCTGCATTAAGTACTGCAGTGCATCTCCTCCTGGTGGACTGCACCAGATTTGCCAGTTCTTGCTGTGAGATGTTACCCCACTCTTCCACCAAGGCACCTGCAAGTTCCCGGACATTTCTGGGGGGAATGGCTCTAGCCTTGACCCTCTTATCCAACAGGTCCCAGACGTGCTCAATGGGATTGAGATATTGGCTCTTCACTGGCCATGGCAGAACACTGACATTCCTGTCTCGCAGGAAGTCACGCACAGAACGAGCAGTATGGCTGGTGGCATTGACATACTGGAGGGTCATGTCAGGATGAGCCTGCAGGAAGGGTACCACATGAGGGAGGAGGATGTCGTGTTGAGATTGCCTGCAATGACAACAAGCTCAGTCCGATGATGCTGTGACACACCACCCCAGACCATGACGGACCCTCCACCTCCAAATCAATTCTGCTCCAGAGTACAGGCCTCGGTGTAACGCTCATTCCTTTGCTGATAAACGCAAATCCGACCATCACCCCTGGTGAGACAAAACCGCGACTCATCAGTGAAGAGCCCTTTTTGCCAGTCCTGTCTGGTCCAGTGATGGTGGGTTTGTGCCCATAGGCAACGTTGTTGCCATTGATGTCTGGTGAGGACCTGCCTTACAACAGGCCTAGAAGCCCTCAGTCCAGCCTCTCAGCTTATTACGGACAGCCTGAGCACTGATGGATGGATTGTGCATTCCTGGTGTAACTCAGGCAGTTGTTGCCATCCTGTACCTGTCCGGCAGGTGTGTTGTTCGGATGTACCGATCCTGTACACGTGGTCTGCCACTGCGAGGATGATCAGCTGTCTGTCCTGTCTCCCTGTAGCGCTGTCTTAGGCGTCTCACAGTACGGACATTTCAATTTATTACCCTGGCAACATCTGCAGTCCTCATGCCTCCTTGCAGCATATGCCGAAGGCACGTTCACGCAGATGAGCAGGGACCCTGGGCATTTTTCAGTTGGTGTTTTTCAGAGTCAGTAGAATTTAGTGTCCTAAATTTTCATAACTGTGATCTTAATTTCCTACCGTCTGTAAACTGTCAGTGTCTTAACCTGTTTAGGATAGGGGGCAGTATTTTCACGGCCGGATAAAAAACGTACCCGATTTAATCTGGTTATTGCTCCTGCCCAGAAACTAGAATATGCAAATAATTGTTTGATTTGGATAGAAAACACCCTAAAGTTTCTAAAACTGTTTGAATGGTGTCTGTGAGTATAACAGAACTCATATAGCAGGCCAAAACCTGAGAAGATTCCTTACAGGAAGTGCCCTCTCTGACCATTTCTTGGCCTTCTATAGCCTCTTTATCGAAAACAGAGGATCTCTGCTGTAACATGACATTTTCTAAGGCTCCCATAGGCTCTCAGAAGGCGCCAGAACATTGAATGATGACTTTGCAGGCCATGGTTGAAAAACAGTAGCGCATTTGGATAGTGGTCGATCTGAGAACAATGAGACTGGGGCGCTCGTGCACGAGCCGACACCATGTTTACTTTCTCTCTCTTTGAACAAAAACAACGACTCCCGGTCGGAATATTATCGCTTTTTTACGAGAAAAATCGCATACAAATTGATTTTAAACAGCATTTGACATGCTTCGAATTACGGTAATGGAATATTTGGAATTTTTTTGTCACGAAACGCGCCCTTCGGATAGTGTCTTGAACGCACGAACAAAACACCGCTATTTGGATATAACTATGGATTATTTGGAACCAAACCAACATTTGTTATTGAAGTAGAAGTCCTGGGAGTGCATTCTGACGAAGAACAGCAAAGGTAATCCAATTTTTCTTATAGTAAATCTGACTTTGGTGAGTACCACACTTGGTGGGTGTCAAAATAGCTAGCCTGTGATGGCCGGGCTATCTACTCAGAATATTGCAAAATGTGCTTTCACCGAAAAGCTATTTTAAAATCGGACATAGCGATTGCATAAAGGAGTTCTGTATCTATAATTCTTAAAATAATTGTTATGTTTTTTGTGAACGTTTATCGTGAGTAATTTAGTAAATTCACCGGAAGTGTTCGGTGGGAATGCTAGTCACATGCTAGTCACATGCTAATATAAAAAGCTGGTTTTTGATATAAATATGATCTTGATTGAACAAAACATGCATGTATTGTATAACATAATGTCCTAGGAGTGTCATCTGATGAAGATCATCAAAGGTTAGTGCTGCATTTTGCTGTGGTTTTGGTTTTTGTGACATTATATGCTAGCTTGAAAAATGGGTGTCTGATTATTTCCGGCTGGGTACTCTGCTGACATAATCTAATGTTTTGCTTTCATTGTAAAGCCTTTTTGAAATCGGACAGTGTGGTTAGATTAACGAGAGTCTTGTCTTTAAAATGGTGTAAAATAGTCATATCTTTGAGAAATTGAAGTAATAGCATTTCTAAGGTATTTGAAAATTGCGCCACGGGATTCCACTGGCTGTTGAGTAGGTGGGATGCAAGCGTCCCACCTAGCCCATAGAGGTTAACAGCCGTTCCACAGGTGCATGTTCATTAATTGTTCATGGTTCATTGAACAAACAGTGTTTAAAACCTTTACAATGAAGATCTGTGAAGTTATTTGGATATTTACGAATTATCTTTGAAAGACAGGGTCCTGAAAAGGGGATGTTTCTTTTTTTGCTGAGTTTAGAACTTCAGTTCCAATGTCAAAAAGTCTGTGAATCAAAGAAACATATTACTACAACACATATTTCTGATACACATCTAAGTGCACCAGACAAGGTTGTCATGTATCAAGGATTTGAGCGCAGAAATACCTCTGTTCAAACAAACACAACAAACAAGCACAAATACCCTAATCAGCCTCAGCAGTAAAACACATGCTGCCTGGAACTCTGTAGAGAAGAGAGAACTGTATATATTTAGCTAACCGGCCCTCGGGCACAGCTACGGATGGGGACTACAGACCACCAACACTGACATTGGCTGTCTTGGCAACCAAGGCCATCCACTAATCAAGACTGTTTACCGCTGCCTGCCTTGTGATGTCATCCCCATTCCGCTTGCCAAACGAATGACTGTCTCAGAACCCAGAATGTGTGTGGGTGCACATGTGTGTGTTTGTAGGGAGATGTGTCTGCTTCAGTATATGGAATTCCACATGTCAGATGGCGTTCCAGGCGTTCCTAATGAGTCCTGAGCTGGAGTAAGGGAATAATAAAGCGTGTGGTCTGAGCAGAGAAAGGTCAGACCCATAAACGGCTCTGATGGGTTTCATTTCTCCCTTTATTCTCCCTTTTTTTCTTCCCTTTTAAACTCAGCAGCCACTCATCAAAGCTTAAAAAAAATAATCAGGTTGTTGGAAGAATGCAGGGAGGCGTGTGGGATCTGGTGTCTATAACGTCTGAAGGGAGGAAGACAGGCAGGCAGACTGAGATAAATGCAAAACAAAGAGGGATCGTCACTAACTTCTGTAGAGTGTTTCTCGTCTAAATACACATTTTATAATAACATTTGAGTTATGTTGTCTTTGATTCAGTTTACGTGAGATAAGCAAGTTCTAAAAGCATTATGATATCTAATAGTGCCACAGTGGCTAATCAAAGATATTTGTGAACTAGTTCGTTGAAACAGTTTGTGACCTTTGGATAACCTTTTGGTTGCCTGTCAAAGGTTAAATTGGTAGAAATCCATCATAGGAAGTGAGGATGAGGTCAGCCTTCCATTGTCTCTTATTTACAGTACATGCCTAAGAAATTGCTCTAGCCATACTTGTTGAGGTTACATGCAGAATTATGGTGGAATTATATATTATCAAGCACATGGAGAGAAAGAAAGAATGAGAGACAGAGAGAAACTGAGAAAGAGATTGTGAATGAGAGAGAGGAAGAGACAGAGGGCGGGCATATGGTTTAAGTATAGTGGTAAAATATGTGACAGGAGTAGAGAGATGGTCCATACTTGCAAACATTAGAAAAAGTTTCAACTTAAAACTTTTTCTCTGTCTCAAAATCCGCATCAACCAATTAAAATCGCAAACACTAAATGTTAGCTTTTCCCATCAGATAACCTGGCACATTCAGCCCTATGCTAACTACACCAGCTGGACATGATTATATTCTGTAACAAATTCTGCAATTAAATGTACTAAAATATGCGTAGAATTGCCACTTTTAATATTATCCCACTGGGCACAAACTGGTTGAATCAATGTTGTTTCAACGTAATTTGTCAACGCATTGTCACGTGCAATCTATGTGGAAAATACATTAGATTTGAAAAAAGTAATCAACTTTTTATTATGTCATCATGGTAACCAAATTTCTACATAGACAAACCTTGTATAAAATATGTTGAATTTGTACCTTTAAAACAACAACAGTTTTTAAATAGGCTGGGCAGCACCTCCTACTGGATAATGTATTTATCCACAGCTATCGTCTGGTCTACCATCCAGGGTTTTAACCTCGTGAATGTGCAAACTGACAGGTTTTCATTTTCATCCAAAACAACTTTATATGAAGGAGTGCCTCTGATTTTACCGCCTGCACATGTGCATTTCGGTGTGAGACCATTAGACCCGATGGCACGTTTAAGCGCATGAGTTTAACTAGCCGACTTCGCCATGACATCGCTTACAAGCGTGATAGGGATTTGTATTGGAGAAGCAGTTTCTGCCTATCTTCATTCTGTACTGTCTTCGCCGGGATTCTCTACTTAGATATTTCATGTAGCTGCTGCTCACCTTCCCCCTCCCTACACCTTTCTCTCTTTACTCATCCTCTTCTGAACCCTGAACCAACTTGATCGACATGATGATGTAGCCAACGTCTCTGCCTCATATTTCTGAGCAGCAGAAATAAAAACCCTGCGGCTATTTGAACGAACATTCCAAAAATACATATATTTTGTAGGCTGATTTAGGATGTAGGCTACAACCTTCTCTGTCGGTTGTAAGTAAGGATATTGCAGTAGCAGAAGGAGGAAGCGGTGTACACATTGCGTTGGGGCAAAACAGTCTGTGTTTTCACCACACGTTTAGCCTACATTTGTGATGATCTAATCTTTTTAATGATACTGCCATATCGTAGCCTGAGTTCCTGAGTCTCACACGATTTGATAGACAGGACATGATTGAAATTCATCAGAGTAGCTGTCCACCTCTGGGCAGCCGAAGCATGCAGCCGGTACCCGGAGTTTGACAGCGGGCGAGTTTGTTTTGGATGGCCAGGTGCCTACTGCTATTTTTCATATTGTAGCCTGAGCTACTGAAAAAAGAACACTACTTCTTTGAACGGCCTGTCTGCCTCCTGCTTAGCCAATGTTTGCAATGGCGATGAAAAAATTACATTTAATCGCTATTTAGACTGCCTGTCTGTGTCTTGCTTGTGTTCGATACGCTGCCTATAAATAGCTTGCCTAAATAGACTTTCTGTTTGTGTTGTGTTTATGTTAGCAATAGCCTACTGATACAACAGACAAAGAGGTTTGTTATACAACACGTCAAGGTTAGTAAACTAGGCTACACTAGACAAAGACGTCCGATCATCTCCGTAGGGAGAAAGGGGTAACAGAGGGAGCAGCGGCTAAGTAAAGTAAATATACATAGGGAATCCCAGACATGCGCAGAAGTGTCGGGACTTTTAGCTGGTCCGGGGATTTTTTGTTGTTGTTGAAAAGTCAGACTCTTGATGCGAGGGGGCCTCAAACCCACGGTTATTGTACCCGCATTAATTATTGTTAACCGGTTTAGTGGTGTTTGCCACCTGGCAGCAATTATAATGGAGGTACATGACAGCTTTTTGACAAGACCTTAAGGCTCTTCAACTTTTTTAAATAATGTACGATAAACTGAAATGTCTATAGTCCTCCTTATTTTTCCCCCCGTAAAAGCACATGGAGGTTCAGTATGTAAAACAGATAACCAAAAATGTGGGATTTTGTCATATATACAAAAATGTGCCTTTCAAATTTTGTCTAACGTTAGTAGCTAGTAGCCTAGTCAAGGATGCGTCATTCAATATTGGTACATCACAATTGTGACAGACAAAGTGGAACAAAAGTAAACCTTGAATTTAGAGGTTTAAAATATCCCTCTGGTGGCCAAGTTGACAGTTTTTTACAATCACTTTGGCACTAATTTCAGAACCTTGTGGTCATTTTTCAAAACTAGATACAAAACTCAAAACGGTCATCACTTGTAACACAGGCTGTCCAATGTTCAAAACATTGCATTGTGCATTCATATCTTTAAAGAAACCTTGCACTTGCAGAATCATTGGTTCAAATAACTAATTTATCATGAAATACCATAAGAACATTAATTTAGATCACCCACACACAAGATACCGATAGTTTCACTATGTAGTTGTTCGTACAATCATTAAATATTGTAGTACAAAATATGTGACACGTTTCATTATGCTACTACACGTAAATACATCACTGTAAAACGACTAGTAGAGAGAATACTACAGACACAGTGGAATCATTGAACAAAATATGAAATGTATTGATGAAATACAATAAAATCACAACATAGGTTTCTTTGAATCAAAGCAAAAATAATAATTAGCTACAAAAAAAGAAAAAAACTACAGTAAAAGGTCAACTGCAGTGTTCTTCACCTGGCTTACTGTAAAAAGCAAAACAAAGGATTGATTACTGTACTTCTATATTTCCCTCAACCCTGTCTTGTGGATTTGGCCACAGGTTCTCATCCACATCACAATGGATGTTTTCATTAGCCAAACATCTTGGGAAGAATCTTCGGGCATGGCGAATCCAGGCCTGACACTGGTCTGCAGTGATGTCATTGCATGCGTCATCCATGGCCTGGAGAAGGGCGGCTTGTCCGTGAGGGCACCTATCATATACCTTCCACCTCCATGTGGAGAAAAATCCTCAATCGGGTTAAGGAAAGGAGAGCATTGGGGTAAGTACAGGGTGGTAAATTGTGGTTGGGCCTGAAACCATGCTTGCTCCATTTGAGCATGGTGGAACCTGACAATATCCCACACAATGACATAGGTCATGCCATCAGCTCTACAGACCTGATTTTGCTCATCAAGGAAGGGTACATTCGAACAGCGAATCATGTGGCTGCCTGCAACTCAATATATAGAGTCTATAGAGTAGAGAGCTTTAAATGTTGTTCGACCAAACATTAGAACAGGCAAGATGAGTAATCTAAGCAACTTTGACCGTGGTATGATTGTTGATGTCACACATGGTGATTCCAGCATCTCAGAAACAGTTGCCCTCCTGGAATTTTTACACACTACAGTCTCTAGAGTTTACAGAGAATAGTGCTATAAACAAAACACATTCAGTGAGCGGCATTTCTGTGGGAAAAAACACCTTGTCAATGAGAGAGGTCAGAGGAGAATGTCCAGACTCATTCAAGCTAACAGAAAAGTCACAAATGCTCAAATAACAGCTGTTTAAAACAGTGGTGTGCAGAATGGCATCTCTTAATGTACAACACCATGAATAATTCAGGCTGTTGTGGAGGCAAAAGGGGGTCCTACCCAGTACTAGATAGGTGAACCTAATAAAGTGGCGGTGAGTGTACAATAATGTCAAATCTGAAAACATGGTCTGGAAAAGTGGTACATGGGACCATAGAAACAGTGTCTGATAAAGAATGATGATGAAATATTACATCCATAGATAATGTAGTCCAATTGGTTCATGTTCCACGGTAATTGGTGTCAATGGATCTCGTTATCCTGAAACTTTCATGATCTAAACATGGAATATTGTTTGTCAGTTTCCATAAAACGATGCATTATCATTTTGAGCAGTTGTATCAATTGATAGTCAGATCATTGTAATGAAATGAATAGACAGTCATCTCAGATGTAGTGTGTGAATTTCATTTTGAAATGGTAATACTTTGATGTTAAGTTGTGTCATTTTGAACAGGTGATTTTAGTTCAATGAACCAATTATCTTAGCTTTATGTGCATTGTATCCAAGCAATTGGAAAAAGTGTTAGAGTTTTGAGAAATTTGCATTTTGATCATTGGTTGTGAGTTTTGTGTCTAGAGTTTGGAAAAATGACATCAAGGTTCCGAAATTAGTGCCAAAGTGATAGTTAAAAACTGTATGAAATGCCATTGGTTAGTGGATATAAAGTCATCTTTGATAGGCAGATGCGGAATTTGTTACAGGAAATAATCACTGCCACCTGGTCAGGTAGGGTTAAATGTGCCAGGTTATATAATGGGAACAACTAACGTAGCATTTTATCACGTGCAACTATGTCAACGATTTTTATTGACTGAGATAGAGAAAAAGTTGACACTTTTTCTAATATTTGCATTTATGGACCCAGAATGTCTTCAGTGGAGATGGAAACTATTGTTTGTGAAAATATATGGGCTTTATAGGTGGAACAGCAGTAAGTTACCCCAACCTAGTGTCTGACCTTTCAATGCTAACTGCCTGCCATCTGATAAAGACAACCTACACTCAGACTAATTGTCTGGAGAGAAAAACTGTGTGTGTGTGTGTGTGTGTGTGTGCGAGGAGGCAGTTGTGCATGTACTGTGTGTATGTGTGTGTGTGTGTGCACTAGGGGTGTAACTTGATAGCAGTACAAATTGTGTCTTAGATTAGGTTGTATTGCACTGGGAGTTTAGCATGTACTGTAGGGCTTATCCTTCTAGAGTGTGGCAAGATATAATGACTCTTGTTTCCTCTTCACTTCACACTTCCTATTGTCATTTTGAAAAGATAAACACATTTGGGCCGACGCTACAGTGAGATAATATCATTATCTAAATTTTCCAGTCCTGCCATGGCTATCATTTAAAATGTTGTAGTTTGTTTAATTCCAGTCCATGTGTATCATTGTCCATTTTCTGAAGGCAACTTTGCCATTCATGGCTCTAGATAATTCCAGGAATTTAGACCTACAGTAGCTTTTAATTTCAGCAGAAAGATAGCACTGGGCGAAAAGGGTCAATATCAGGGGATATCTTTATAGGCCTATGAGATAGGCCTATGTGGACAACTTATTTTCTCTATATGATGACAAATACTGACAGTTGGCCTACGTGGTATGTTTTCTCAGCACATACAATGCATATGCTCCTGACTGAGGTCCATATCAGGATCTTGATATGCTTTTTGTTATGCTAAATAAGGAACATTTATGCTTATTTGACTCTTGGGGACATGTTCAATCATTTAACAAATAATACATCCATATATCCATTTTATTTCAAACACTAGCTAAACTTTTTGTAAGCCATCTGCATAAAGGAACGCGCAAACCACAAGCTAAAAGCACTGAACTGGTAGCCTAGCAACAAGACTCACCTCTTTTCTGCTGTCTTTATTTGGGCGCCACAAATTATTTTGTAAACGGTGTGTGGTCGAACTGACAACTGGAGAAACAAAGAAGTGAGAAGCTATTCAGAAAATACCTCAAAGAAGTTAACGCTAAAGTGGGTAGCTAATTTTAGATGATTTATTTATCTTAGTAACTAGAATCAAGAACGTTAGCTAATTTGGCTAGCTAGCTAGGCTTGATAGGGGGGAAAGCTAACTGGTAGCATAGCTACCTAACAAATAACATTTCCTTCCCTTCAGGGATTTTTTTATATGGAGCTATGGATTTGCTATGCTGCATTTCTTAACAGAAACAGCAGAGATGTGCTTTGGATTACATGTGACGGTTTGCTTTCAATATGGTGCAAATGTATGCTCAGATATGTCACCTTCATGTGAAAAAGCACAAGGATTTTTGACGCCTGAATAGGTCAAATCATTTGGATGCTGGATATTGATCATGACTCAGATTTAGTCCATTTTCGATCATACATTTTTGGTATACGGATCAGGTAATGACTACAGATATGATACATTTCTGAAAGTATGTGGATTTGTTCATGCCTAAGTATAAAGGCTTAGATATGTCATCATGTTGACACAACCTTTCTGGACTTAAAATATTCTACAAATATGTAAGCGGGTGCATGCGCATCAGGGGCGTGTCTTGAAGCGATCTCATCCCAGATATCTCCCTGGACTCATATGGTAGCAGGGAGATTTCTGACGTCCGGATTGGATGCATGTATAAATTGTCCCATTACAGAGAATATCCTAGCTCTTAAGGACATGCATATGTGGAGCATGTCTATCTCCTTATATCTAATAAAATGTTAGATATCTGGATATACACTACCAGTCAAAAGTGTGGACACACCTACTCATTCCAGGGTTTTTCTTTATTTGTACTATTTTCTACATTGTAGAATAATAGTGAAGATATCAAAACTATGAATTAACACATATGGAATCATGTAGTAACCCAAAAAAATGTTAAACAAATCAAAATATATTTGAGATTTGAGATTCTTCAAAGTAGCGACCCTTTGCCTTGATGGCCGCTTTGTACACTCTTGGCATACTCTCAACCAGCTTCATGACGTAGTTACCTGGAATGCATTTCAATTAACAGGTGTGCCTCGTTAAAAGTTCATTTGAGGAATTTTCTTCCTTAAAAACTTCTTACATCTAGGGGTTCCGCTAGCGGAATGCCTCGCCAATATCCAATGGAAGAACGTGGCGCGAAATACGAAAACTTCAAAAATGCAATAATTTCAATTTTTCAAACATACGACTAATTTACACCATTTTAAAGACAAGACTCTCGTTAATGTAATCACATTGTCCGATTTCAAAAAGGCTTTACAGTGAAAGCAAAACATTAGATTATGTTAGGAGAGTACATAGCCAAAAACAATCACACAGCCATTTTCCAAGCAAGCATATATGTCACAAAAACCCAAAACACAGCTAAATGAAGCACTAACCTTTGATGATCTTCATCAGATGACACTCCTAGGACATTATGTTATACAATACATGCATGTTTTGTTCAATCAAGTTCATATTTATATCCAAAAACAGCTTTTTATATTGGCATGTGATGTTCAGAACATGCATTCCCTCCCAAAACTTCCGGTGAATTTACTAAATTACTCATCATAAACGTTGACAAAATACATAACAATTATTTTAAGAATTATAGATACAGAACTCCTTTATGCAATCGCTATGTCAGATTTTAAAATAGCTTTTCGGCGAATGCACATTTTGCAATATTCTGAGTACATAGCTCAGCCATCACGGCTAGCTATTTTGACACCCGCCAAGTTCGGGGCTCACTAAACTCAGAATTAGTATTAGAAAAATTGTATTACCTTTGCTGATCTTCGTCAGAATGCACTCCCAGGACTGCTACTTCCACAAGAAGTGGATTTGTTCAAATAATCCATATTTATGTCCAAATACCTCTGTTTTGTTTGTGCGTTCAGGTCACTATCCAAAGGGTAACGCGCGAGCGCATTTCGAGACCAAAAAATTCAAAATGTTCCATTACCGTACTTAGAAGCATGTCAAACGCTGTTTAAAATCCATTTTTATGGTATTTTTCTCGTAAAATAGCGCTAATATTCCAACCGGACAATAGTGTATTCATTCAAAGAGGAAAGAAAAAACAGCGTGGTCTCGTGAAAGCGCATATCCAATCTCTTAGTCACCAGGCAGTCCAGTCAGATACTGAGCTACTATAATCAGCCCAGAGACAGGAGACGTCTCAATCCGATTTCTGAAGGCTTTAGAGAGCCAATGGAAGCCCTAGAAAGTGCCACGTAACCCCACAGATACTGTAGTTTCGAAAGGGACTAGAAAGAAGAACTACAAATTCTCAAACAGGCCACTTCCTGCTTGGAATCTTCTCAGGTTTTTGCCTGCCATATGAGTTCTGTTATACTCACAGACACCATTCAAACAGTTTTAGAAACTTCAGAGTGTTTTCTATCCAAATCTACTAATAATATGCATATTCTCGTTATGCATAAACTCTGTATGTTTTTTTCATCCGGCCGTAAAAATACTGCCCCCTATCCCAAACAGGTTAATGCTTTTGAGCCAATCAGTTGTGTTGTGTTGTGAAGTTAAGGGTGGTATACAGAATATAGCCCTATTTGGTAAAAGACCAAGTCCATATTATGGCAAGAAAAGCTCAAATAAGCAAAGAGAAATGACAGTCCATCATTACTGTAAGACATGAAGGTCAATCAATATGTAACATTTCAAAAACATTGAAAGTTTCTTCAAGTGCAGATGCAAAAACCAAGCGCTATGATGAAACTGGCTCTCATGAGGACCGCCACAGGAAAGGAAGACCCAGAGCTACCTCTGCTGCAGAGGATATGTTCATTAGAGTTACCAGCCTCAGAAATTGCAGCCCAAGTAACTGCTTCACAGAATTCAAGTAACAGACACATCTCAACATCAGCTTTTCAGATGAGACTTCATGAATCAGGCCTTCATGGTCGAATTGCAAAGAAACCAATACTAAAGGACACCGATAATAAGAAGAGACTTGCTTGGGCCAAGAAACACGAGCAATGGACATTAGACTGGTGTAAATCTGTCCTTTGGTCTGATGAGTCCCATCTGGTTTGCACTTAGTGGGACTATCATTTGTTTTTCAACAGGACAATAACCTAACACATCTGTGTAGGGGCTATTTGACCAAGAAGGAGAGTAATGGAGTGCTGCATCAGATGACCTGAGCTTCAAAATCACCCGACCTCAACCCAATTGAGATGGTTTGGGATGAGTTGGACCGCAGGGTGAAGGAAAATCAGCCAACAAGTGCTCAGCATATGTGGGTACTCCTTCAAGACATTTGGAAAAGCATTCCAGGTGAAGCTGATTTAAGAGAATGCCAAGAGTGTGCAAAGCTATCATCAAGGCAAAGGGTGGCTACTTTTTTGGTTACTACATGATGCCATATGTGTTATTTCATAGTTTTGATGTCTTCACTATTATTCTACAATGTAAAAGTAAAGAAAAACCCATGAATGAGTAGTTGTCCAAACTTTTGACTGGTACTGTATATAGATAAAGATATCCCCTGATATTGACCTTTTTGCCCAGTGTAGTGACACATCCGAATACGCATACTACATACTTAAACTGCGTACTATTTACTCATCGTCCCATGCTATTTAGCATGTACCGTTTAGTAAAAAGTATGCAGTATGCCAAGGACTCAATGCAGTAGAGGCTCCTAATTGGTTGAGTAGGTGGGGCGGGGCGGGGCCGAGTGCAGGTGGATTTTTACAAATTCAACAGACATGCAATGCATTAACCAGCATGATAATAGCGCATTTCCAATTCAATTAATTCATCTGAAAACTCTGAATAGAATAGGCATGGAGTTATAGGCCTATTGGCTGGTTATAGTCAGACTATCACATTCGACCTATACCACAGACAATATATCCCATCTATCCTATTTAAAAAGGACTGAAGACAGAAACAGATAATTTGATTCCATTTCAACATATTTATTAGTGAAATCAAAGTGCTGCAACATATATAAATGAAATCAAATAGCCTAGTACACACACCAAAACGTTTCAAATCAAAAGGTCTATTGCACAGAAAAAAAGTGGACAGTTGGGTGTATCGCAAATTCAGAACCGCTGGACAGCAACATAATAAACTAAAGCACTGATCACTGGGAACGAGATCCGAATGACTGCCGAGGCTTGATCCATAAATGTAGTAATTCAATATGCATCCTAGCCTACAAAACTGAAACAATCCATATGTTCAAATCAAAATCTCTGATTAACATGACATCAATAACACCCGAGTCCCCGGTTCTGACACATTCAGAAAACAAAAGATGGTTTAGTATTTAGGTTAAAAGCTCTGACGAAGGCCAATGGAAAAACAAACTCTGTTCAGTGAGAGAACTGAAATTCACAACAACAACAAAAACATGTACTGTACTCGTGATCATTTTAAGGAGAATAAAAACTACTTAGCCGACATTTGAACAACACTGCAGAAGATTTTGGGCGTCTTCCTAATTACTGTAAGTAGCCTAGTTTTGTTTGGCTTCCTGAAAAAAACTAGGGACTATAATTCGCAGCCCACCGCATTGTGGAAAAGTGTGCATCGAATTCTACTAGATGAAGAGCCGAACTTAGTATAATATCCTGGCATTTAAACCATACTAGATTTTTTTAAATGTCGCATACTATTAAACATTCTATTTTCGCGTACTGAAAATGTGTCATGTATGATTGCGTTGTTTCCCGCTATTTGTTCATTTTGGTAGCGCATCCCCATATCTAATTGATCAGCTGTTGTCAAATTCTAAATTAGTATGAAATATGGGCATTTTAAGTATACTCGATTTTCGAAATATCGCAAATTATTCAACTTCATTTTTTCGCATACAGTACTCAAACTATTTAGAATGCAAGTATGTGTATTCGGACTCGGCCAGTGTCTTACTTTAAAAGGGTATATAATGTATTAGGAATGTATTCAGACCCCTTGACTTTTTCCACATTTTGTTATGTTACTGCCTTGTTCTTCAATCTACACACAATACACCATAATGAAAAAGCAAAAACAGGTTTTTAGAAATTGTTATAAAAAAAAGATTAGCCTCGAGTCTTATTGGGTATGACGCTACAAGCTTGGCATACCTGTATTTGGGGAGTTTCTCCAATTCTTCTTTGCAGATCCTCTCAAGCTCTGTCAGGTTGGGTTTTTCCAGGACTCTCCAGAGATGTTCGATCGGGTTCAAGTCCGGACTCTGGCTGGGCCACTCAATGACATTCAGAAACTTGTCCCAAAGCCACTCCTGCGTTGTCTTGGCTGTGTGCTTAGGGTCGCTGTTGTGTTGGAAGGTGAACCTTCGCCCTAGTCTGAGGTCCTACGTGCTCTGGAGCAGGTTTTCATCAAGGATCTCTCTGTACTTTGCTCTGTTTATCTTTTTCTCGATCCTGACTAATCTCCCAGTCCCTGCCGCTGAAAAACATGATGCTGCCACTACCATGCTTCACTAGGGATGGTGCCAGGTTTCCTCCAGACGTGACACTTGGCATTCAGGCCAAAGTGTTCAATCTTGGTTTTATCAGACCAGAGAATCTTGTTTCTCATGGTCTGAGAGTCTGTTCAGTGCCTTTTGTCAAACTCCAAGCGGGCTGTCATATGACTTTTACTGAGGAGTGGCTTCCGTCTGGCCACTCTACCATAAAGGCCTGATTGGTGGAGTGCTGCAGAGATGGTTGTCCTTCTGGAAGGTTCTCCCATCTCCACAGAGGAACTCTGGAGCTCTGTCAGAGTGACCATCGGCTTCTTGGTCACCTCCCTGACCAAGGCCCTTCTCCACCGATTGCTCAATTTAGCAAGGCGGCAAAATCTCTGTGAAGAGCTCTAGGAAGAGTCTTGGAGGTTCCAAACTTCTTACATTTAAGAATGGTGGAGGCCACTATGTTCTTGGGGACCTTCAATGCTGCAGGAATGTTTGGTACCCTTCCCTAGATCTGTGCCTTGACACAATCCTGTCTCGAGCTCTACGGACAATTCCTTCGACCTCATGGCTTGATTTTTGCTCTGACATGCACTGTCAACTGTGGGACCTTTATATAGACATGTGTGTGCCTTTCCAAGTCATGTCCAATCACTTTAATTTACCACAGGTGGACTATAATCAAGTTGTAGAAACAGCTCACAGATGATCAATGGAAACTTCGAGTCTCATAGCAAAGGGTCCAAATACTTATGTAAATAAGGTATTTCGTTTTTAATTTTTTTTATACAAAAATGTTTAAAAACCTTTTTTCACTTTGTCATTATGTGTCACGACTACTGCCGAGGGTAGTTCCTCTCCCTGTTCGGGTGGCGCTCGGCGGTCGTCGTCACCGGCCTACTAGCTGCCATCGATCCCCTTTTCGTTTTTCTGTTAGTCATGTCTTTATTAGTTGCACCTGTGTTCTATTTAAGCCCGCCTCTCCACCTGTTCTGTGTGCGGGCTTGTTATGTGTTTTCACTGTGTAGTGTGTAGTGTGTAGTGTGTTGTTGGACTTTGGGTTTGTTACGCCCTGTTGTGTTTGGGCATTTTTCCTCTTTTGTGGTACTTATTAAATATATATTGTACCAAACATTTTTCTGCCTCCTGCGCCTGACTCCACACCCACGACGTCCAAGCGTTACATTATGGGGTATTGTGTGTAGATTGAGGGAAAATTGTATTTAATCAATATTAGAATAAGGCTGTAATAACAAAATGTGAAAAAAGGGAAGGGGTCTGAATACTTTCCGAATGCACTGTACATAGACTGAGTGTACAAAACAAGAACACCTGCTCTTTCCATGACCAGGTGAATGCAGGTGAAAGCTATGATTCCTTATTGATGTCACTTGTAAAATCTTCTTCAATCAGTGTAGATGAAGGAGAGGAGACAGGTTAAATAATGATTTTTAAAGTTTTGAGACAATTGAGACATGGATTGTGTATGTGTGCCATTCAGAGGGTGAATGAGCAAGACAATATATTTAAGTACCTTTGCACGGGGTGTGGTAGTAGGTGCAAGGCGCACCAGTTTGTGTCAAGAACTGCACCGCTGAAGGGTTTTTCATGCTCAACAGTTTCCCATATGTATCAAGAATGGTCCACCACCCAAAGGACATCCAGCCAACTTGACACAGCTGTGGGAAGCATTGGAGTGAATATGGGCCAGCATCCCTGTGGAACGCTTTCGACACCTCGTAGAGTCCATGCCCCAGCGAATTGCTTCTGTTCTGAGGGCGAAAGGGTAGGGGGTGCAACTTAATATTAGAAAGGTGGTGTTAATGTTTTGTAGACTCAGTGTATATTAAAGATGTTAAAGGTTATACATGTTATACAGATAAACATGTAATTCTAGCCTGGCTTTATTTTCATTTACTTTGTCAATACCTAGTTTTCAGAACAGAAGTAAACCATAGTGGTGTAAAGATATTAAGAGAACAGATAGACTCTTGCCTTCAAGTAGATGTTATTTGTTTTCTTTTAGGACATCAGGCAGGCGATGTACACGAGTTTGAAACGATCAAGTTTTAGTTTGTATTTCAGAGTTGGTCCTTGCTAAAATGGTTGACTGTTTTAGACGCCGATCTGGATTAGAATGTTTGTCTACTGTAGCAAGGGGACTAAATCCACGGGAGTAAAAATACATTTTGGAACTTTTTACCGCAACTGGTCCGGCTGTTGTTGTGTATAGGCTACAACTTCCTGTATTACAATTGACAATGGCAACAATAGCAAAAACATTAGCAAAACAAAACTTCTTTGCATCCTTGCAACTGATCTTTTTTTTTGATTATGATAAGGTAAGAAGCAGCACCCATATGGAAAGCTTATGTATGGAAAATATATGGAACTATGCTTTTTTTTCGCAGACACAGTGAGTTGTTTGGCTCAGTTGGTAGAGCATGGCAGTTGCAATGCCAGGGTTGTGGATTTGATTCCCATGGGGGACCAGTATGAAAATGTGTGTACGTACTCATAAAATGTATGTACTCACTCACCGACTTAAGTCGCTCTGGATAAGAGTCTCTACTATAATG